>NC_056736.1:275177347-275319847 GCF_019279795.1 Protopterus annectens | reverse complement strand
TTCTCTGCACTGCCCTTTGGCTTATCTACTGCCAGAGTATTCACAAAATGCCTGGCACCAGTAATTGCATACTGCAGACAAAGAGGAATTCAAATATATCCATACCTGGACGACTGTCTCATTAAAGCAGAAAGAAAAGACATTCTCTTACAACATCTGGCTTTTGTGAAGCATCTACTGAATTGTCTGGGGTACACAGTAAACGAAAAGAAGTCAAAACTAGTACCCTCACAAAAAATGACATTCCTGGGTGCCAGCTTGGACACAACGACCCAGAAGGCTTATCTTACACCAGACAAGCAATTACAACTGACTCAATATTTCAAAACAATGGCAACAAAGACCCAATTAACTGCAAGAAAAATTCTGCAGGCTTTGGGCTTCATGGCATCTTGCATTCTGATAATACCATTTGCAAAACTGCATATGAGGAAATTACAGTGGTACCTAAAAAGCGTATGGTCTCAGCACAGCCACAGCTTGGACACAGTGATATCTCTCATTCCCTGCCTTCAACAGGAATTTCTATGGTGGGTACAGGCATGTCACCTCAACAAGGGTCAGCCTTTCACCTTGCCCCCACCCAGGCAAATAATCACAACAGATGCTTCAGACTATGCCTGGGGGGCACACATGGCAGGGCAATGCATTCAAGGCCTATGGACTGCAGAGCAAAGAAAACTGCACATAAACCAAAAGGAGATGCTAGCTGTACAGAAAGCTCTGACAGTTTTCAAGGATCTACTATAGCCTGGACAACTTGCAATAAAGATGGACAACACCACAGTAATGTGGTACATAAACAAACAAGGGGGCACACATTCCTACCCTCTTTGCAGGCAAGCAATAATCTTATGGAACACAGCTCTGGCCTACCAAGTCCAGTTACAAGCTCAATTCCTGCCAGGACAGAAAAACACATTGGCAGACGACCTAAGCAGAAACATCAAAGATCCCCATAAGTGGAAGCTAGACCCACAAATATTTACAATGATAACTCAAAGATGGGGCCTACCAAATATAGACCTGTTTGCCAGTCCTCAAAATTACCAGCTGACAAAATTTTGTACAAGGACATTCCACCATCAAGCTTGGAAAGTGGACACTCTCTCCTTCAGTTGGAAAAACCTGACAGTATATGCCTTTCCTCCATTACCTCTTCTCACAAAGGTTCTTTTGAAGGTCAAAAAGGAGAAACCTCGAATGATTGTCATAGCCCCAGACTGGCCACGCCAGCACTGGTACCCGCTATTGAAGAATATGGCTCACAGCCCACCATGCATATTGCCTCAAATACCTCATTTGCTCATGCAGCAAGACAAGCAGATTCTACACGGCCAGATAAAATCCTTAAACCTGGCTGCATGGCGAATCAATTAAGCATCCAACCAGCCCCTCTTTCACAAGCAGTGCTGGATGTTATTCTAGAAGCCAGGAGGCCAAGCACCAGGAAGGCTTAGTCAGACAAATGGAAAAGGTTTTCTGCTTGAAACCAAGCTAAAAGCCAAGACACAACTCCGCCTCATATGCCTCACATTCTGCAGTATTTAGCTGAGATTTTGCATAAAGGACTTTCCTTCTCCTCAATTAAAATCCATGCTTCAGCTATTTCAGCTCACTACGACACGAATCCACCTTTATTTTCAAATCCTCTCCTAAGGCAGTTCCTCAGAGGGGCGAAAAACATTAGACCACCTAAAAGAGCTCCTACACCAACATGGGACCTCAACTTTGTTCTGGAAAAACTAACGCTACCTCCCTTTGAACCAGCTTTTTCTGCAGACCTTCAGTTCCTATCTTGGAAGACTGCCCTGCTCCTGGCAATAACTTCTGCTAGTGGAACCGTTCCTCATTTTTCATCAAGACAAAGTTTCTCTACGAACTAATCCTTCCTTCATGCCTAAGTTGGTTTCCAGTGTAGCTCTAAATCAAACCATCCACCTACCCACTTTCTACCCCAATCCCCAGAACAAAGGTGAGAGACTCCTGCATTCCTTGGACATTCACAGGCAGCTTCGTTACTACTTGGATAAAACTAAGGCTTTCAGAAAAACTGACCAGCTCTTTGTTTCCTATGCTACAGCCTCTCAAGGGAAGGCCATATCCAAGCAAACCATTTCTAAATGGATAGGCCATTGCATCCGATTCTGCTATACCCATCATGGGAAACCAGTTCCTCCTACCATTAGATCTCACTCTACCAGGGCAACAGCTACTTCTACAACCTTTCTCTGGGGGGTTCCTACCAAGGAAATCTTAGAAGCTGCAACTTGGAGTTCAGTGCACACCTTCACCAAACACTATCACTTACCTCTTTATTCTAAGTCCAGGGCAGGCTTTGCCACTGCAGTTCTGCAGGGCCTCATTGCCTCCACTAACTATCTATGATGCCTCCACCCTTCCTTAGCTTTGGGACTCAACCCAAGTGTAATGATTGCAGCAGGGTAACACGATGAACATAGTACAGTTTTGTACCTACCATAAATGTAGATGTTCAAGTGTTCACCCTGCTGCAGTCCAGGTTATCCTCCCTCCAACCCCTCTGATCTACTGGCTAAACCTCTGCTATGCCTTACTGATGTATTTTCTTATAGCTGAAGGGATTTTGTGTTTGCACAGTGTTCACACCATTTGGTACTGATTTGGATCACCTTTTTGGGGGCACCTGACATCTGGGGCAAGAAAAACTGAAGAAAATGGCGTTGGTTGCAATATATGTACCCCTGGTGTACTGACGTCAGGGATGAGGTGACTGCAACCGACGTCGGACCAAGACTTTGGAAATCCGGCCGACTGCGGGACCGCCTGATGACAGGATAACCCAAGTGTAATGACTGCAGCAGGGTGAACACTCGAACATCTACATTTATGGTAGGTACAAAACTGTACTTTTATGTGGATAGAAGGTCGTCCAGGTTCCAAAGCCTTAGGGCACCTTCCATCCACATAAACTGTTCTGTTTCTCCTGGACGCCGTCCATGTTGCATGCCTTCCCACCATTTTCACTAGCAGTGATGAGTGAATTGCTGAAAGCAAAACAAGACAAAGCCAGCTTCATCATAATAGCTTCAAGTTTTTCCCTATTAGAGAATCTGGCTGCTGTTCCTCCATGACCCCTGCCTCTAGCAAAGTCCTTTCTAGCACAGCATCGATCTAATATGCTACTGTCAGTTTTATAGACACTGAACCTGTCAGTTTGCAGGATTGAATTTTGAATCCCAACAGGAGTCCTTTTCCTTGCAAGTGTTAACCGTCTTAAATCAAGGCATGAGAACATGCAGGGAAATCTTACAAAAGTATAAACAATGTTTTTATTGCACTGCATCAGAAAACATACATGTATTTAATGCACTTTTCACTAGGCTTCTATGTTACTGTTAATCCAAGTTGGAAAGCAAATGGTTGTTCTTGTGGCAACATTTTTTAAAGTACAGTTCATCATTTTCACTGCTGCAATAGCCTATATTTGTTTGAGTTATTCTTGCCCAGGATGTAATGGCCAACAAGTCTTTAAAAGTGTGTGGCTTCTTTTCACACATGCAGCCAAGCTCTTGTGTCTCAAGATCCACAAGGAGAAAACAGCAGCCTGAGCACCAATTTCATCAGTAGTTTCTTGCAGATGCATGTTGATTCATGAACAGCACTTCCATCAAGTGCTGAGTGAGGGACAAAATCAAATCAAAACAAGTTGCACCTAACTTCGTGTGTAAGTCCTTTTTGCAGATGGAAAGCCCCCATTTAGAGTGACACCCCCACAAACCCTGAACATTAAATATATCTACTCTGAGGTCCCAAACCAGAAAAAAAAGAAAAGTCCATTGGCAGTGAAAGATGTGGTACTCCTTTTCATTTAATCATAGAGCAGTTGATGAAGGTGCTGACAGGAACCCTTTCTTGCTAACCGTGGGCTTCACAGTATTGACAGTAGGCTCCGAACTTCCGTTTCTGGGATATTCCTCCTTTGAGAACACTTCCACACATAAATTATATTTTTCTGTTTTTTAATAGGAATTGGGACTCTGTATTTTTAAAAATATTGTCAAGTTACTGTGTTGTCATTTTGGTGGAAATATCCAGAAGTGCAGCTGGCTCAACTAGTGCCAGTACCATGAACCAGTGTGCCACCCCCAGGTCTTCAAGTGAAGAGCAAAAAAAGGCACTTTACTGTATTAACAATTGCTGCATCGTAGAAAGAAAATAACAAATTGAAGACCCCTAGCCTGGACCATGGGCTCAGTCTGTGCCTCGGGCATTGATGGATGACGCTGTGATGGTTACAGCTTTTTCCTTAAATCACTCACTGGTTTCCCTGGGACCCTGTGGTATTGTCCCTTCAACCACCATGGCCAGGGTGTAGCCACATCCTCTGTGGATGTCCCAGATTCCATAATCTTCTTTGGGTATGGGAGATTCTGCTTTAGTTTTCTCCTATGGGGGAGGGGGTGCTCGGGTAAGATGCCTGTTTTCTGGGTTGAAGTGCCAATCTTCAGTTGGTCTCCCTCTAGGGATGTCCCTAAAAAAAGAAACAAAAGATTAAATAGATTCCATCTAAGGGCAGTGTGTCTATTAATAAAGAATACTTAACTTAGCTAAGGGTATATTGCAGGTTTTGAATCCTGTGGAACAACAGGAACTTTTAAACAATGCTCTTAATTGCACAAATCCTGAAGATGTTTTATCAGTGGATTCTGATAATGACAGACATGGCTGCTTCTGCATTTTTCTCACAAGCATCCAGACTCTGATTCTGATGAGTGTTTCCTCCGTTCCTCCTTTAGAGGAGTTTTCTTTTTTCCTGAGACTGTGCCTAAATGAATAATGCATTTGTAGGAACAAATGGGTGTTAAAACCTCCTTAAGGAGATACTATGTTACATTGCAAGTGGATATGTCGCATGTTACATCTGTTCCTCCTTTTATGCCACCCTTGGAGGGTGATGGAAGCACATGTTGAAGATGGCTGAAGATTTGATTACGATAGAGACGGAGTTGGAGGGTCTGGTTCAGTCTTCCAATGAGTCAGATTCCTCTGTGGAAGAGCCTGTTCTGATTCAGAGGCTGAGTTTTCTTTCTCTGAAACTTTGCATTCCATGAGGGAACATTTCCAGTGGGATGGCCAGGATTATTCTGATTTTCCTGTACTGGATGTTGTTCAGGATGTATTTTCTGAGGCTGCCCTTAACCCAGATTCTCTGCCTCCTGCCCCAGTTAAACCAGATAGATACTACAGGGTTCAGCTCACAAGTACTTGTATAAGAGTCCTAGGGCTGATCCAGAAACTATTTCTCAAGGCCCCAAAGGTGTTAAGAGAATCCAGTTCCTCTGGACAAGGACCTGGATAGGTGGGGTAAAACTGTATACCTCTTCTACTTTGGCTATGAGAGCTTTAAATTGTCAATTTCATATGCTCAGGTATCAGAATTATTTGCTAAGTCAATTGAAATGTAAAGTAGATGCTTTAGCTGAAGGTGTTGACTGTTTAGTGCATGCTTCAGACCAGGTTGGTAAGCATTCTTTGCAGTGTGGTTTTGATGCTTTACAAGCTTCTTCCAGGGTGGCTGCTACTAGTTCTGTTGTTTAGAGATCAGTCCTTGTCAGAGCATGTTCCTTTGCAATCTGATGTTCTTTTGGCCCTCCAGTGGAATCAGTTTTGAAAAATGGAGGAAAAAGCTAAGTCTATGGACTTCTTACAGGTTCAGCCCCTAAGTTCAGTAGGAATTAAGGGATGGTCTTTCCTCTTCAGATTTTCATTCTATAGGCCTTTGAGTTCTTTACCCCTTCTGCTGCAGTCCCAATGACCTGTGTCTTCAGCTGGACTCTGCTTTGCTGGCAGCTCCTCTAGGAGGAAAACTGGGACTTTTCAAAAGGAACTGGCATTTGGTTACCCAAGACAAATGGGTATTGGACATTATAACTCAAGGCTACAAGTTTTATTTTCACACATTCCCTCCGCCCATTCTGGATTTATCCATTCTAAACACCAGATCACTGGATGGTGACTTTTCTTCACATTCCTATCAGGCCCATTTGCAGGAAATTCCTGAGGTTTCGGACTGGGAATTTGCATTATCAGTTCTCAATTCAAATTTATCCTTATCTGGACGATTGTTTGATACTGGCTCAACATCTGCAGTATGTGATGACAGTTTTCAGATCAGTCTAGTACCCTCACAGGAGATGTGTGAGACTGAATACAGCTACTCAGATGGCATCTCTTACCCCGGACAAACAAAGAACTCTTCGGTGGGCTCAGGGAGCTCATTTCAAAGGCAAATGGATTCAAGACCGCATATCAACATGAAGGAGATGCTGGCAGTTCAATTTGCATTGAAAGCATTCGGACTGGTGTTGATTCAACAGACAACACAACTGTCATGTGGTACATCAGGGAACTCATTCTTACCCTCTTTGCAGACAAGCAATGCTGTTATGTTTGTTAGCAGATGTTCTGAGCAGACAGATGGTGGATCCTCATGAATGGAAGTTGGACCCTCAGGTATTTCTTCAGTTGACCCTCTGAATTTCCAACTACCTCTGTTTTGCACAAGGCTGTTTCATCCAAACAATCATTTTCTCAACATCACAACAAGTTTTAGATGTCCTATGTTACTGGACAAGGGTTTGTCCTTCTCTTCTATAAAAGTGCATGCTGCAGCTATTTCTGCTCACTATGATGGTGATCCTCCCTACTCCTGCCTGCGATCTTAATTTTGTTTTGGTTGAACCTGCAGCTGCTGAATTGAAGTTGTTGTCCTGGAAGACTGCTTTTTATTGGCTGTTACTTCTGCTAGAAGGGTATCTGAATTACAGGTTCTCATGGCAGTGGAACCCAATGAGTTCAGGAGATCTCAACAGTTATTTGTTTTGTTTGCTGTGGCTTCAAGTGGGAAAGCTGTCTCGAAACAAACTATTTCCAAGTGGATCGAGTTCTGTACATACCTTCACAAAGCATTACCATTTGCCTCTTTATTCTAGGTCTACCACTGCAGTCTTACAGGGCATGTCTGCAGCTCCTCCTGCTATTTAGTTGGCCAGCCTCCCTTTGTACCTACCATAAATGTAGATGTTTTTTCTTTTTAGATTGGGGTTTTGGGTGGTGAAACTGTACTTTTCTGATTATGCTTTTACTAATCCTGCTAGTCAGTCTTTAGTCCCTAAACAGTCAGACTTTAGAAAGTTCCTTAGTCTAACAAGTACTTGCTTTCTAACTCAGGTCTGACTCAGCAGCTTTTTATTTTTCTTGTCCAGCTAAGAAATTTCTGATCAGTGCTAATCCTTCATCTTCTGACAAGGGTGGTAAAGTTTTTTGGTAGGTTTAGAAAGATAATTTTTTCTTCTTCTTCAGCTCTAGCCTTCAGAATCCTAAATTAGCAGACTTGTATGTTAAATTACATGTTAATATATGTGTACAGTTTGCAGAACTTTAGAAGGTAGATCTTTTCTGAATCATTTTATTAATGCTCTTTTTCAAGTGTCTAAACATTCTTTAAAGAGTATGTATGTTTGTGCTGACTCTGTGTCTAGGCTACAGCTACTGCAATGAGTCATTTTGCCTGGGTACATAATCCAAAGTTTTTTGAAGAAGATCTGAGATTTTGAATTCTTCTCTGGATAAGGAGGTTTTGTTTGGTCCTCTTGCTACTCAGATGCTTAAGCAGTTTGATGAAAAAGGCAGATTGATCCAGGGGGTTACAAAGATTTTTCAGCCCGTTTTTTAAATCTTCCAAAAACCCTGGTTATTTATTTATTTATTTTTCAAAAAAGCAATTCCAACAAGCTTACAACAAACAGGGATATAAAAGGAGATGGCAGAAGGGGTTCAACAAAAAATAGGTATCCAACAGAAAAAGAGACAGGCCTCTGCCTCAGAATGACTGTACCAGCATCCCCACCCCCCAACACCCCCCCAGCCTCTTCCCATTTATATCCGTCCCAGAAACTGTTTCTTTGTCTTCTTCCAGACAGATTTTTTTCATCAGATATTCAGCATGTTTCACTTGGGAGCCATAGAACCAGTGCCTCAAAATTAAAAGGAGGAAGGAGTCTATTGCAGAATGTTTCTGGTGCCAAAGAAGTATCCTTCTTAGAGACCAGTACTCAACCTAACCTTTCTCAACTTGTTTGAGAAAGTACCAAAGTTCAAGATGTTGACCTTACAGTCTGTTAGTTCTTGTTTCTCTTCTAGGTTTCATGGTAACTCTAGACTTAAAGATGCTTATTATCACATCCGTTTTCCACACAGTTCAGGGGTTTCATCATATTTTGTGGGGTCACATTGTCAGTTCTCTGCATTACCCTTTTGGTTATCTACTGCTCCAAGGGTGCTTATAAAATGTCTAGCGTCAGTGACGGCTCACTGTAGACTGCAAGCGCATTGACATATTTCCTTATTTAGACAACTTGCCTATCTTTGCAGAGTCTTTTTTTCAAATGTAGGGAGTCCTTTTCATTGGTTACAAATCATTTTCTTATCATGGGCTTTCAGATCAACAGTCAAAAATCCCAGGTTAGCAGGTGGAAAAGATTTTTCTAGTTGGTGCCACACTAATAACCAGTGCCCAATCTGGGATCATAATACCACTGGATCTTAACTATTTGGATGAGTTACTGTCCTCTGGTCTTATTCTTTTTCAACTTTCATCCTTTGGCCATTTTAGCATGTCTCTTCCCTTTCTTTTTTGTATTTGGTCTAGCAGATCTTGAAGGGGGTTTTGCATGTAAGACCACCAAGGAAACAGGTGGTACCTACTTGTGATCTTAACTTTGTGCTAGAAAAACTCCCTTTGAACCTACTCATCTGGCTGATTTATGGTTCATAACTTGGAAGACTATGCTACTCATTGCTCTGACTTCTGCAAGTATAGTGTCTGAGTTGCAAGCCTTCATGGTGGGTGAATCTTTTTGGCTTTCCATAGAGTTAGGGTTAGTTTAAGTCGGTTATTCATGTCAAAAGCTATTTCAGAGTTTACATTGAATGAAGGTATTAGTCCCCCTGTTTTTTATCCAGAATCTAAAAACCAGGGAGAAAAGTTTCTCCATACTCTGGATATTTACAGGCAACAAAGTCCTTTGGGAAATCTGTACAGTTGTTTAACTCTTATAATGGAACAAAGAAAGGGCAACCCATGTCAAAGCAGAGTATTTCAGTGTTTATCCCTTACTGTGATATGCTATTGAGGGATTTGGTCTGAAATGCCATGGTAGGTGATAGGAAAATCTGTTACTTTTTTGTTATTCCCACCATGGCAAATCTATTCCAGGCAGAATCAAGGCACATTCTACTAGAGTCCTGTCTTCTTTGATGGCATATTGGAAAGGGATAGACTCTAAAAGCATTCTAGAGGTAGCTACTTGGTCCTCTGTAATACTTCTACAGAGCATTGCAAACTGGATTTCTTCTCCAAATCCCTGACAAATTTTGCTAGTACCATACTTCAAAGGTTTCTAAATCCAAAGCCTTCCTCTTCTCAGGATGGGTATGCTATGGTAATATACCAGAATCGCTACAGGCTACTTCAGCAGTCAGAATAATGAACACAGAGCAGGTGTGTAATTTGCACTTCCCATAACAGTAGCTTCACTGTTGTAGTAGCCACACCCTTCCTCCATTCCCCTTATTCTGTATTTAGTTACTGTTTTGGATAAAAGATGTCTGCTCCTGTCTTCTTTGGGTTTCAAGATGAGTATGCTTTCTCCCTTTTGGGGAACACAAGAAAGTCTTGATGAAATTGTTGCCCGGGTTGCTGTTTTTTTCTCTCTGGATCATGAGTGTTTCTATGTATAACTCATTCAAGCCTACATTGCCTTTTTTACATACTTCCAGTTAGCACCCATAGTTCCTTAGGGTACCCTTTTTAGAGTCTGATTTCTTGCTAATTGACTTACCAGCTAACAGTAGATAGTATTAGAAAAGGCAAAGACTTATTAACAAAGTGACACTAAGATTGTTAATCTAAGATGTCCTGCAAATGAGAAATTACTCAGTGTTTGCCAGGTATTATTTATATTTTCATATTTGTGCTCATACTTTCATAACTGAGAGACCTACATGCTATTGCGGGGTATGGTGTGAACTGTCATGGTAGGTTATCAGAAAATTCATTGTCAATGCCCATTTATATCATATTCTGTTTTTAAACATCCAATGTTATGTAGTCCTATCTCGCCTCCATTATTACGTGTGGGTTCGGAGCCGATCCTCGGCTCTGACTTGGCCGCTTAGAAAGCCTGAAAACTTCTGATTGGCTCGTGGCTAATAGGTATCCCATGATGCATGCGCACATTCCCCAGATCTCGTTTGCCACGTCTTCAGTCGAAAGCTTCTTTGGGTTCGCCATGGCTAAGTGATTTAGTTCTTTATTATTACTACTTGTTAAGGGTTTTTAGCTTCATGTGAAGTGCTTTTCTTATTGCTGATAGCCTTATTGTGATACCGATTTGTGTCATATTAACCAGACTTGACTCTTTACTGGATTTGACTTATTACTGCTATAAAATTCTTGGGCCTGTTGGCCTTTTGTGTTTGATTCCCGTAAGTGTGTGAGTTTAGACTAAACTGTTTTACTTAGAGGTACTAGTCTGTTTCCTTTTCCTTTACACTAGGTTCGTTTAAGTTAGAGAACCTAGTAAAACCTCCCTTTGTTGTTTGTTGTGAGAGTTAGGGCTAGATCTGTTTAAGTTAGAGGATCTAGTTCCTCTCTTGTTGAGTGAGTGTGTTGGTTGTTTCTTTCAATTGCCTATATTGCTACTGCCATTATGTCTAAAGAACATAAAGAGCATAAACAGTCAGGATTTAAAAAGTGTACTAGATGCTCTCAAAAAATGTCTATCACTGATGGACATAGCGTCTGTGTGTACTGTTTAGGGGCCATACATCTTCAAGAAACTTGTCTCTTTTGCCATTCCTTTAGTCCTAGAGTGCTCCAGGAATGGAAGAATAAGCTGATTCTAAAAGGCATTTAAAACCTTCCTTTGAGGAAGACCTAACCAGTTTGTCCTCCTCTGCTAGGTCACAGTCTTCTAGAAAAGATAAGGGTAAGACCTCAAAAAGGCCTTCTCCAGCCTCAACTTTTGTCTCTGAACCTCCACAGAAGTTACCTAAATTGGAGATGGCCTCTGTCTCTTCGGCTCCACTGTCCTGAGAGCCGATCAAGATTCTGGACACGGACCTTGCAGTATCGGCACCAAGTGCTTTGGTGCCGATCACTAGGAGTCCTCTTTGGAGCCGGTCTACAGACATTCCACCGGTTTCCCCTACTCTAAAATCACCTATATTGCAGAGAGCGAGGTCTCCCACACTGTCCTCCAGATCCTCCAGTAGCTTATCTGAAGAAGACAGCAAGAGAATGTGCTTAGACTCCTTAAGTCATCGGCCTTGCCAAAATTTTTATCGGCTCTGATAATTTCTGTCTCGGAGCCGACTCCTGTTACCGATCCTGCTTTTTTTCCTCCTCCAACCCAGATTGGGCCTTTGGAGCCGATGCTGTCGGTACTAACTATAGTGGTGTCCTCGGTTCCAGCACCCTGGGTGGTTGTCTCGGAGCCGAGCTCCACTCCGACACTGTCAGTGCCGTCCAAAGTGTCTAGGGTCCGAAGCTCTTTGGTCGGGCCTGAGGGAGACACTTGGAACCGAACCTCTTCGATGCCGAGTCTTCAAATTGGTGCATCGGCCCGAGTGAGCTCGGACCCTACATTGTTCTCGGAGCCAATTCCTTTAGAGCCATCGGCACCTATGCTCTCCTCGGAGCCGGGGCATCGTTCGGAGCCGGAGGAATCAGTCTTTGTGAAGATGAGGAGCATGTTCGATAGTTCACCCGTATCACGTAGGAGTACCGATGCTATACTACTTCAAGTGCCGACTATGGTCTCAACATCCTCTCTCCCCCGGGATGGTAGAGACTCACAGACTCAGGACCCCCATTTGGGTGGTCCCCGATCTTCCGAGACCTCCCCAGAAGACCCCGCTGAGGATCCCCCTCGGAAGAGATCATGTAAGAGGAAGCATGTAGACTCTCCTGATGAGTCACATCTGACACTGACCTCGATGAGTCAGAGGGGCCCCTAAGTCGTCCTCTGAAGATGTCTCCTTTGCAGACATTTTGGAGATCCTCAGGCAGAGAGGCAGCTGGCCCACCGTTATTCCTTCTGATGAGGGGTCAGTGTACCTGAAGGCTTTTGGGTCTCAACCCTCAGCTTCATGGGTGTCTTCTCCATGTAATGAATTACTGGATCTTGTGAGTCAGAAAGCATGGCAGACTCCTGATGCTGTGGAATCGGTCCCCAGGAGGCCGAATAAATTTCTCTCCGCCCCTAAAGACAAAGAGTTTTTATCCAAGGGTTTACCTGTTGATGCCATGGTGGTGGAGGCGGCCACTAAGAAGGAGCTAGCAGAGACTTCTTCTTCTATCCATCCACCTAATAAGGAATCCCGAACGATGGATAGGTACGGGAAGTGTATCTTCTCTTCAGTGGCTTTTACACTCCGATCGCTGAACTATCTATCACATTTTATGAGACTTCAGAGAGACCTCCTAAAGGAGTTAGGAAATACTCTTCAAGGTACCTCTACTGAAGCAGTCCCATCTACAGTGTCGGCTCAGTTGGTTACCCCCACACCTATTGTTAACTCCTCCATGCGGCTGATCTCATATGCAGCTGATGGTGCGAGTAGGGTGGCTGGTTCAGGAGTCTCATTAAGGAGACATTCCTGGATGCATCTATGCAACTTTGCTGAGCCTTTCAAGTCAACATTCACCAATGCTCCCATGGATGGATCCTCTCTTTTTGGACCCAAGGTGAAAGATACCCTCACCGGGTGTGAGCAGGAAGGAAAGACTCTGCCTTGGGAGTCCATTTTACCATTCCTTCTAGACCTTACTCTAAAGGTCAGAAGAGCGGCAAAATGTGGTTCAAGAAATCACATAGACCTTTCCAGGACACACAAGGTGATTCCTCCTTCAGAGACAGGGGAGGAGGAAATAATGGTAGACATCACCCTAGAGGCAGGGGAGGCCCACAAAATCAGGGAGGTTGTGATTCCTTTCGTGACCATCCCTATCAGCATTCCTGATGTGGAACCCGACTGTGCATCTCTAGAGCCGGTCAGGAGGTCGCCTGTCCTTGTACCCAGAAGCCTGGCTAAATCTCACTCGAGGCAAGTGGGTACAAGACATTATCACCAGAGGTTACTCTATACCCTTTTCCCTTCCACCACGCCCTCCCAAAAGGATCCCAGATGTACCACCCAATCACAGGGATCAAGCGGCTATAGAGATAGAAAAGCTGCTATTAAAAATAGTCATCCAAAAGGTCCCAACAGACCAGACAGGATTCGGAACATACTCCAGGTTCTTTTTAGTTCTAAAAAGAATGGGACTGGAGACCCTTCCTAGACCTCAGCAGGTTAATGGTCACTCTACAATCCATACTCCCTTTGTTAGGGAGAGACAGCTGGATGTGCTCAATAGAGCTCCAGGATGCCTACTACCACATAATGATGGACAAAGCATCAAGGAGCTACCTATGCTTCCAGCTGGGAGCCAATCATTACCAGTTTTGGGTGCTGCCCTTTGGTCTCACCACAGCCCCCTGGGTGTTCACCAAGTGCATGGCAGTAGTCACAGCTCATTTGAGGCGTCAGGGAATCCAAGTCTTTCCATACCTGGACGATTGGCTCCTGACCGCCACCACCAGGCATTGCCTAGTTCAATTGAGAGATTCCACAATCAAGCTCTATTCCCGGTTGGGAATCTTGATAAACTGGGAAAAATCCTCTATTTTGCTCACTCAGTCTATAACTTTTATAGGAACAAACATAGACACCATCGATATGACAGCCAGACTACCTACAGACAGAATACAAATCTTGTGCAAAACATTTACAGGACACTTCCCCTTCAGAGAGTCAAAGCGAAGGTGGTGTTGCAGCTTCTCGGAACTATGGCGTCAACCATAACCTTGGTACCTTTAGCAAGACTACATATGAGAATACTCCTGTCATCCCAGTGGTCATTTCAGCAGTTGCCTCTACATCATCAGATTCTGATTACAGATTCTTGCAAAAAGGACCTACGCTGGTGGATTCAACCAGGTCATCTTACCACAGGGACTCCCTTTGTACCGCACCAACCCATTGCAATTGTGACCACAGATGCCTCTCAGATAGGGTAGGGGGGCATTATGTTGGCAGGACTGTCCAAGGCACATGGCAAGAGCAGGATGCCCATCTGCATATCAGTGTTCTAGAGATGAGAGCGGTGCTTCTAGCGTTGCAAGCCCTTCACGACTTTCTCCCTCTAGGGACGATAGCTATCCAGACTGACAACATGTCAGTGGTCTGGTATCTAAACAAACAAGGGGGGACCAGATCATACCCCTTATGTCGAGAGGCCCTGTGAGTTTGGAATTGGGTGATTTCTTCCCAACGCTTTCTTATTGCAATGCACATCCCGGGGGCTTCCAATGTGATAGCGGACAAGCTAAGCAGGGCAATATTGTTACCTCATGAATGGTCCTTGAACCAGAAAATAGTCAGTATGATCTTCCAAAAGTTGGGACAACCCTGCTGCGACCTCTTTGCCAGCTTCTTCAACACCAAATGCAGCACCTTTTTCTCTCTCATCCCCCCTCCAGGAGACTCTCCAAGAGATGCACTAGTCCAAGATTGGCCCCCGGGACTCCTTTATGCTTTTCTCCTTTTCCACTCATCCCCAAAGTCATACAGAAAACAATGCTGTTGGGAAGCAAGATGATCCTCATCACTCCTTACTGGCCTCGTCAGATTTGGTTCCCTTTTCTCGGGCCTCACCTGTTAGACTATCCATGGACTCTGGACCCAGTGCCAGACCTCCTGACACACATGTCAGGTTCTCTTCACCCCAGTCTCCACACTCTCAAACTGACAGCATGGCTGCTCCAGTTCCGTCGCTAGTCAGGCTTCATGATTTGTCTCCAGCTGTAACTCATATTATTACCTCTTCTCACAAGCCTTCGACCAGAAAATTGTATCATAGTAAATGGAAGAGCTTTTCTATATGGGCACACAATAGAGAAGTTGATCCATTTACAGCTCCCATTACTATTGTTCTAGAGTTTCTTTCAGAACTCTTTCACCAAGGTTCAGCGGCTGCTACACTCCATGTTCAACTAGCAGCAATATCTTATTTTCATGTGGGGATTAATGATTCCAGTCTTATGTCTCACAAACTGTGCAAATCCTTTCTTAAGGGTTCCATGATGTTAAGACCTGCTGTGCAAAACCCCGTTCCTTCTTGGGACCTGAATCTAGTCCTGTCTAGACTTACTCTGCCACCCTTTGAACCAGCCCATAGTTGTCAGTTGAAATTTCTGTCTTGGAAGACTCTTTTTTTCTGGTAGCAATAACCTCAGCCAGACGAGTTTCTGAATTACAGGCTCTGTCTGTTAAACCTCCATATTTAATTTTTCACAAAGATAGGGTCTTTCTCTGGACTAACCCTTCTTTTATTCAGTCTGTTCTCAATTTCACTTAAACCAAACAATTGAATTGCCAGTGTTCTTCCCTAATCACTCTAATAAAGCATAGTATACATTCCACCAATTGGATGTGCACAGGCAACTACATTTCTATATCCACCGGACCAAAGGATTTAGAAAATCAGAACAGCTGTTTATTTCCTTTGCTGCGGTGAGAATGGGCTTGCCATTTTCCAAGGTTACACTTTAGAACTGGATCTCTAGTTGTATTTCCTTTATTTACAGTTCTCAGGGAAAGGAGTTACCCTTTAAAGTCAAAGTGCATTCCACCAGGTCCTTCTCTACTTCTGCTGCTTTCCAAGCCAGGACACCTATTGATAATATATGTGCAGCAGTAACATGGGCTACCCCTCATACCTTCATTTCCCATTACAAATTGGATTTAACTTCTAGGGGTAGGGCCTCGTTTGGTTCCACGGTACTCAGGAGTATCTTCCAGTGAGCCATCCATTCAAAATGCTAGGGACACTGTCTCACACGTAATATTGGAGGAGAGATGGGACTACATAACATAAAGAATGAAATAAAATATATGGGTCTACTTTGTTTCATTGAAAGTTCATTTTACTGAATTCACCCTGACCAAATTGCTGAAAGCTCAAATTACTGAAAACTCATTTCACTAAAGTGAAGTACTGGCACCATGTAGAGTACTGTAAGGCAAGTAAAAGGAATATGGCCTTTTCCCCACTGTAATGTGTTCCTGGAGTTAGTATATATAGATAGGGGTGTGTGGGGGGCATAGTCCCCACTTAGTTTGGGTATATATTATCTTCTGAAAAGAGTTAGTCATTGGTGTTGTACATATGAATGTCTATGGTTTAAAATGTATTGTTTTGAAGCTTTTGGTGAAATATAATATAAAACCAAACTAGGTAGGGGCCATGCCCCCCCCCACACCCCCCAACTGTATATACTAACTCCAGGATTGCACAATGGGGAAAAGGGCATATACCTTTTACCTGCCTTACAGTACTCTACATAGTGCCAGTACTTCACTTCAGTGAAATGAGATTCAGTGAAATGCGTTTTCAGTAATTTGAGCTTTCAGCAATTTGGTCAGGGTGAATTCAGTGAAATGAGCTTTCAATGAAACAAAGTAGACCCATATATATATATATATATATATATATATATATATATATATATATATATATATATATATGGATTCCTATTACAAGAACGAAAGTTCACGGCTTCGAACTTGTAACAGGAAGCCTCTCTTACGCAAAAGTTCACTTTAACGAAAGTGAACTTCTGAGAAAGTACACTTCACAAAATGTACCGCAGCACAGTGGCGGGCATCAAAAAACAAGCTATGTCCTCCACTATGGTGCGATACTCACGGACCTTAGGGTTAGGGCATGGGTTAGGGTAAGGAGATAGTTAGTAAAGCTAACCCCTTATCCTAAACCATGCCCTAACCCTAAGGTTCGTGACTATCGCACCATAGTGGAAGACACTGCTATGCCCTTCACTGCGCTGCAGTCATCACAAACTTTAGGGTTAGGGCATGGGTCATGGTAAGGGGATAGCGCTATGGGCTATCCCCTTACCATGACCCGTGCCCTAACCCTTCAGTACAACGCCCGTTCGTTGTCCTGAACTTCACGTAAGTGCACTTTCGATTAAGTGCACTTTCGCTGCAGTATGCATTCCATACACTATTTCGAAGTAGTGAACCTTCGATCTAGTGTATGGAGTCCATCTATAGATATACATATATATATATATATATATATATATATATATATATATACACACACACACACACACACACACACACACACACACACACACACACACACACACACACACACACACACCACATTAGCTCTTGTACTTAAAACAGATTATATACACTCTCTGCTTTGCTTTGCTATTTTACTTAAATAAAGGAGACATCTATTTTTGATGTGGAGCTTTTCTCCCTGTGCCTCTGCTGTAAATGGACCTACTTCCAGTCGGACTTTCCTGGTAAACAAATGTAAAATAAATAAATAAATCTATTTTCTTCCTTGCATTACTATGCCTCCATATCCAGTCCTTCATCTTTTTTCCTTCTTTTTCAAAATCCCCTGTTTTTCCTAATGCTAACTTAGATATATCCAAACAAACCTGCATCCAGCACTGTTTTATACCATAATTTCATATTATTTGTGCCACATATTCTATACTTTAATATCGTCTCTCTTTTGAGCTTGTCTCTGTGCATCCCATAAGTCTTATAGCACTCCTTTCATATCCTTGTTTGGTAACATTACCCAATTTAGTCATTTAAATCCTTTTCCAATTAGCAGTTTATTATTAGGTAACCCCCCCCCAAATTGCTAAATGATAAGAAAACCCTACAAATTTTTCTTCAATACATTTTTTGCTTTAATCCTGTTGTTTGTATTCCCATCCCTAAAAGTCCCACTTATCTAAGTAAATTTTCTTTTTACAAATGTTTGTTTTCTACCTTACAACTGTATGAATCCTTTCTAACATCCATTCCTGTCTTTCCCTTTTTCTTTCATAGATTACAGTTAAAATCTCCCATCCATATTATCCTGATGTTCTTTGTGTTTCACTGTTGCAGTCATTACATTTGGGTAATCCTGCTGGCAGGTTGCCCTCAGCCGCCCTGAATTCCAAAGTCTTGGATCCTGCGTCGGCTGCTGTCAACCCTTCCCTGACGTCAGGTCGTCAGGGGTACAAAAGAAGCAGCCGACGCCATTTTCTTCAGTCTTTCTTGCTGCGCAGTGCCCGAAGCAGAAGCAGTTCGCAAGTGCTGGTCGGCCGGCTCCTGAGATTTTCGTGTTCGAGTTTCAGATCCGAAGTCTTGTACCCCGTTGGGGAAACTTTTTTTCTTGCTTCAGACCGATGTCAGAAAAAGTTAATAATTGTATCTCTTGTGGAAAGCAAATGCCTCATAAGGACTTTCATTCTTACTGAATTCCTTGCCTAGACCCTGATCACAACCTTACTGGTTGTCGGATTTGTGCTAGATTTGACCAACCCACTATTAAGCTTCGGTATGATTTTGCTTTAAACTTTTTTGGACACCGGATAATTATCCTGAAATGTCATCGGATAGGCATCCGACTACTGGAGTTCACAAAAAACGCAAAGAAAAGGATATAGATAAACAACCAAGGCCCAAAACCGATGACAATGCTTCTCCTAAGCCAGTTGCCAGTTCTCAGTGAGGCGCTTTTGCAGCCCCTGACACCCGCTACTTTAGAGTCACAGGCCCCTACCGACTCCCATGTGGAGTCGGTTATACCGCTGGATACTCAAGGTATTGGAGCCTCGGATGCTAATCCCTCGGATGGATCTGGAGCCGCTGACAGGCACCAGCTTCTGAGGGTGTATTCAGACCTAAACATCTCTACATTAAAATGACTTCAGCTTCAAAGGCAAAGACTAAAGCACCTTCTAAAGCAAGGAAACAAACTCAAGAGCCACATGGACAGGCCTTTATGCCCAAATAACAGATGCTCAAAATGGCCGAAGACTTGATTACCTTGATCAGGGGCTTCCATCCCCCTCCTAATAAGAGGCCTAGGCAAGAGACTGACTATGAATCTTCAGATCAGGTTTCTATTTCTTCTGATTCCTCTTCTGATCAGGAATATTCTCTTCCCCCTGTGAGGATTCTGATGCTGAAGAATCTATTCCTTCAGCATCTCCTCCTGAGGACTATTCTTTTGGGGAAACCTTGCATACCATGAGGGAGCATTTCCACTGGGAGAGCCAAGATTTGTCAGAATCTAAAAAGAGGCTCAGGGATTTCCTTTTACTACCTCAGCACAGGCCTCTAGCCATTCCACCTGTGTTAGACATTGTAGGTGATGTGTTTTCGGAGTCTAGTCTGACTCCTGACTCCTTACCCCCAGCTCCTGTTAAGCCTGACAGATATTACAGGATTCCTGACTCTCACAAATTTCTTTTTAAAAACCCTGCTGTTGACCCAGAAACAATTTCACAGGGTCCAAAGGGAGTTAAGGCTTCCACTGCTAAAAACCCAACCCCCCTCTGACAGAGATTCAAGGGCACTGGATAGATGGGGAAAAAAGGTTTACACATCTGCAACGTTGGATATAAGGACCTTAAACTGTCAGTTTCATATGCTCAAATATCAGCAACATGTCATGGGATTGCTTAAACAGAAAATGTTGTTAAACTCTGAATGTGCAGAAAACAAGGAAATGCAGGATTTATTGCATGCAGCTGAACAAGTTGGAAAGCATACTTTGCAATGTGGTTTTGATTCTTTGGAGGCCTCCTGCAGGGCCGCAGTTACGGGTTCTGTAATTAGGAGGCATGCTTGGTTAAAGGAACAAAATCTGCCTGATCATGTTAAAGTTAAATTACTAGATGCACCTTTACAGCATGATACTTTGTTTGGTGTTAAGGCAGAAGAGGTGTTAAAGAAGATGGAGGACAAAGCTAAATCTTTGCAAACTGTTAAAGATTTTTTACAAGTGCAGCCACCTAGGTTTAGTAGACACTGGCCTACAAAAATTGGTCCTTTCCTGTGTCAGACAGACCTCAAAGGGGCAGATCCAGGCGCCCTAGGGTCAGATCCCAGGCGCAAGGCTTATACAGGTCAAAGCTATGGGGTGCTTCTACCTCCAAAGCTGGAGAAGACAAATCACAAACATACAGGAAACAGTCCCAATGACTTCCCCCTGCCTGCACCAAGCACTTATCTACTGGCAGCACCCTTAGGGGGAAAATTAGCACTTTTTTCTCAAAATTGGCACATTATTACCCAGGACAAGTGGGTTCTAAATATAGTGTCACAAGGCTACAAGTTCCACTTCCATACTCTGCCAAAGGCAAACGGCTGGCCAGATCTGCCAAACATCAATGGGCAGAGGCACAAAAACAGGTCTCATCCCTCATGGACATGGGGGCCATTCAACAAGTACCAGAGCAAGAGCAGGGACAAGGATTTTACTCATGACTGTTCTTGGTACCCAGAAAGGACAAGGTCTGGAGGCCGATACTGGACCTATTTATTCTGAACACATTCCTGGATATTCCAAAATTCAAAATGTTGACTTTGCAGCAGCTTCTGCCCATGCTGGGCAAGAATGCTTGGCTTGTGACTTTAGACCTAAAAGAGGCATACCCGCATGTTCCAGTCAGACAATCATGCAGAAGATACCTTAGATTCAAGGCTGGTTCAATGCATTACCAATTCTCTGCACTGCCCTTTGACTTATCTACTGCTCCCAGGGTCTTTACAAAGTGCCTGGCACCAGTAATTGCATTCTGCAGACAAAGAGGAATACAAATATATCCTTACTTGGACGACTGTCTCATTTAAGCAGAGAACAAGGACATTCTTCTTCAACATCTGGCGTTTGTGAAAAGACTTCTAACATGCCTAGGGTACACAGTCAATAAAAAGAAATCAAAACTAGTACTCTCTCAAGAGATAATATTCCTGGGTGCAAGCCTAAATACAACTGCCCAGATGGCTTATCTCACACTAGACAAACAAAGGCAACTGACTACCTTTTTCAAAATGTTGACTGAGATGCTGGACAAAGGCCTTTTGTTTTCATCAATTAAAATTCATGCTTTGCCATTTTGGCTCATTACAATACAGACCCACCACTTTTTTCTCATCCTTTATTAAAGCAGTACCTCAGAGGGGCCAAAAATTTAAGGCCTCCAAGGAGATTACCAATACCGGCATGGGACCTCAACTACGTCTTGGAAAAGCTCACCCTGCCATCTTTTGAGCCATCTGCTACTGCTGATGTAAAGTTTTTATCTTGGAAAGCAGCTCTGCTCCTAGCATTTACTTCAGCAAGACGAGTTTCAGAGCTACAGGCACTCATGGCTGTGGAACATTTTATCATTTTTCATCCAGACAGGGTCTCCCTGAGGACAAATCCAACATTTATGCCCAAAGTGGTGTCCAGTGTGGACCTAAACCAAACTATTCATCTGCTAACTTTTTACCCAAAACCACAGAACAAGGGGGAGAGAATTCTGCATTTTCTGGACGTACACAGACAGCTTAGATTCTACTTGGACAGAATCAAAGTTTTCAGGAAGACAGAGCAATTACTAGTGGCATATGCTTCAGGATCACAAAGAAAGGCTATCTCAAAGCAGACTATTTCTAAGTGGTTAGGCCACTGCATTCATTTCTGCTACTTGCACCATGGCAAGCCAGTGCCTAAGGGCTTTAGGCCACATTCCACCAGAGCTGCAGCCACTTCAGCAGCCTTTCTCAGGGGAGTACCTACCAGGGACATTTTAGAGGCAGCTACTTGGAGTTCTGTGCACACCTTTACAAAGCATTATCATCTGCCACTCTGCTCTAAATCCAGGGCAGGCTTTGCCACTGCAGTTCTGCAGGGCCTCATAGCTGCTCCTACTGCTGTCTCGCTCCAGCCTCCCAACCGTAGCTTTGGGACTCTAACCAAATGTAATGACTGCAGCAGTGAAACACGAAGAACATAGTACAGTTGTGTACACTTAACATAAATGTAGATGTTCGAGTGTATTCACTGTTTCAGTCCAGGTTACCCTCCCGCCATCCTCCCTTTTTTCTATGGATCTTATCTTTCCTTCTCTGATTTATACAACCTATGTGGTGTATTTGCTTATAGATGAAGGTATAATTTATTTTGGTGCATTTATTGATATATATATATATATATATATATATATATATATATATATATATATATAAAGTTTGCCTACTCTTTTAGGGGGCACCTAACATCTGGGGCAAGAAAAACTGAAGGAAATGGCGTTGGCTGCTTCTTTTGTACCTCTGATGACCTGACGTCAGGGAAGGGATGACAGCAACTGACACAGGACCCAAGACTCTGGAATTCAGGCCAGCTGAGGGCAACCTGCCAGCAGGATTACCCAAATGTAATGACTGCAACAGTGAATACACTCGAACATCTACATTTATGGTAAGTGTACACAACTGTACGTTTGTAACATTAATAACTTCCTGTAACTATTTTCATTAATTCACACTATTATATTATATATCCTATATTATAGTCAGGCTTTCTACACATTGTAGCTGTGGCATCCAGTATTCTAATGCATTCTTGTTCTTTGTATCAGAAATTCCATCCCAGAAAATTGTTTCCTACTGAATGACCATATAACTTACATTACCCAAAACTGTTGTCATTGTTCCAAAGATAAATTTTGAATGTCTTGTATAAAGATTACCTGACCCAAAATTTCCTAACACCAGTATAAAATGAAATTTCACCTGGTATTTTTAAACTATTAACAGTTTTAGATCAAATGTTCAAATTATACTGTCTCTTCAGCTTGTCTTGTTTCATTATTGTAATTTGCCCTTTTTATTTTGCTGTTTTACTTGTGAAATCATTCTACCTATAGCAGAGACTGCTTCATTGCATTCTCCCTCTTTATCTGTCTCCAGTTCCTCACACACGTTTCATACAGGAATATAATTTCTTACAACCTCTTTCTGTAAGTAAGCTATTTAATGCTTTACAGAATTTCCCATATCGTCTTTCTCCCTTTTGTCCACTAAGCATTTATTCACCCTTTTACTTCTGTGTAACAAAACTATATCTGCAAATTTTACTTGTGTAGTACTTTTAATATATCAAAATTTGCTTCAGTTGCAGAAGTGATATTAGATTCTCATTTTATTAACCTTTTGACAACCAGACTAATAATTTTGCCTTGATTGCACACATATGATAATCCAGCTCTGGTTCATCTTGATTAAAATTCTTGGAGACATTCAGGTTGTAGCAAACAGGTTTTTATTCTAGTGAACAGGATAGCAGCATCTTGAGAATCACAAAAGTGAATTTAAAATGTTAGACTAATGACTAGTTTATTTACATAAAGTACAAAAACGGTAATTCCTCAGCTTAGGTGGCTCTTTTGGAATCTTTTCCAGTCACAATTCATACTTTTAGCTGACTTACATCATGGAATAAACATTCCCTTATTCATGTAATTGAAAACTTACCATTTTGGAAGGTTTCTCTTCCCGTGGCAATCACTTGTTACATTACTGCACCCAGTAAATTTCCTTGTGGTTAACAATGCCCCATTCATATAAAAATCAAGGTCAAAGCATAACACTGACCTATTTATTTGTCCATATAGTGTTTCTAACACTGACAGTGTATTTTATCCATATTGCAGACTAGCAAAAAAGCATGGCTATGCATTCTTATCTGGTATGATGTCTGCAATAATTTTCACAGAACAGAATTATATTTTCTGTCCTAGCTTGCACAGAAGCTATATCTGAGATAGTTCTACTTTCCCTCTGGATACATGGCTTGATTGCCTCTCTCTCCCCTAGTTGCTACTATTAGGTAATATCTGTAATGCTGCAAAATTACACATCATCAGTAGGGTAAAATTAACCTGTCTCATGATGGTCTAAACCCACGTCACGTTTCCTATTAGTGGGTGAACAATCCAATGCTTGGTGAATTCTGCTTCACAATGATAGAAAGATCAAAAAGAGAAGTCACTATGAATGCTTGGCCGCCACAAGCCAGTTATCCCCTGTGGTAATTATTCTGACACCTCCTGCTTAAAACCCCAAAAGCCAGCAGGATCATGAGGCCCCACTTTCACGGCCTGTATTCATACTGAAAATCAAGATCAAGTGAGCTTTTGCCCCTCTGCTCCACTAGAGGTTTCTGCCCTCCCTGAGCTTGACATAGGACACCTACATTACTCTTTGACAGGTGTACCACCCCTGTCAAACTCCCCACCTGATAATGTCTCTGGAGTGGGTCACACCTGGATGCCAGGGCACTTGAAGCCAGAAGCAAGAGCCCTGGTAGGGCTCACCCCCCCACCTCAACGGATAAGTGAAAAAAATGATAACTGTAGTGGCATATCATTGGCGGTCAAGGCCTTCCACTTATTCTGCACCTTTCATGTCTCTTCACAGTGCCAGACAAGAGTCAAGCTCAACAGAGTCTTCTTTCAACACTGATTCTGCCAAGCCCGTTTCCTTGGCTGTGGTTTTGCTATATAGTAGGTAGGGACTGTGGGAATCTTGTTCATCCATTCATGCATGTCACTAATTAGATAACGAGTCATTCATAGATACTCCCACCGTTTACCCGCACGTCATTGAATTTCTTCACTTTGACATTCAGAGCACTGGGCAGAAATTACATCGCGTCAACATTCGTCTCGGCAAGTACAGGGGAGATTCTGCTTTGAAATGTGACTCACCTCCATCAGTGAAGGAAAATGTTACACACCAGCATTCTGATGCACCTGCAATTTAACTCTCCCTGCCTCTTTACTGCTTTAAATACTTTAGCTAATTGTAATAGCTGTTGTTTTGTATCATATTTCATGGAACTTAAGTATTAAAATCATTTCCACAGCCACAACTACATGTACAGGAGGGGGTTCCTATCAGCGGACTGAGGACGCATGATTTTGAATGCATCTTGGTCGAACTAACAAAACCAAAACTGCAAAATATTGAAGTGGCATGTAAGAGAATTCTTTCCCTGGGAAAGAATTTTCTTGGCTGCTTTGGTAGTTTGCCGATGTCCTTCAAGAATGCAACTGCAGTCATAACAAATGGGTTGTCCTGCCTCAGGCAGCCCTCGGTCGGCCGGATTCCAAAGTCTGGGTCCGACGTCGGCTGATGTCGCATTTCTCTCCATCAGGGCGGCTGGAGTATATAAGCATCAGCCGACGCCATCTTCTTCAGTCTTTCTTGCCGCGCGGTGCCCGAAGCAGAAGCAGTTCGCAAGTGCCGGTCGGTCAGCTCCTGTATTTTCGAAACCGAAGTCATCAAAAAAGCTAAGTACCCCATTGGGGACCTTTTCTTGCCTCAGCCTATGTCAGAAATTACTGAAAAAGTGAATAATTGTTTGTCTTGTGGTAAACAAATACCTCATAAGGATTTCCACTCTTACTGCCTCCCTTGCCTTGGCCCAGACCACGACGTCTCGGCCTGTGTCACCTGTGCTCGCTTCAATAAGCGCACTCTCAGGCACCAGGCGGAGTTCGCAGAAGACTTCTTCGGCGACAAATTTCATTATACAATGCCGTCGGAACAACCGACAACGCAAACTCCTAAGAAACTAAAAGACTGGGACCGACATCCTCGGCCCGCGTCTTCCACCGACACCATGACTAAACTAACCGCGAGTGCCCCGGTTCCCTCTGAGTCAGTTATCCACCGCTCCGAACCGAAGACTCCGCTTTACAGATACCTCCGATTCCGGAGGCAACACCGACTCCAGTTATTGATTTTCCTCCGGATACCAAAACCGAGGAAATGCCCGAGACCATTGCTGTTGATAAGGTCACTCCTGCACGTGGAGCAGCTAGGCCTCCCATGTCCATTTCTATCAAGGCCTACACACGTGCTAAGGCAGCCAGCAAGTCCAAGCATCTTACTGCTGAAACCTTACCTCAGCCTACTCCTGAAACACAAATCATGTCTATGGCAGCAGATTTAATTTCCCTGATCAGAGGTTCCCAGGCCCATCCTGAGAGAGGATCCCAGCCTCCTCCTGACAAAAGACCCAGGGTTGAACCCTCTGATCCTCTTCAGTCAGATGAAGATTCTGAGGCCTCTGTTTGCTCCAAAAGCCAGGAAGAGCCCTTCCAGACCTATGAGGATTCAGATGCAGAGGACTCCATTCCCTCAGCCTCCCCTCCTGAGGATATTTCTTTTGGGGAAGTCCTGCACTCCATGAGGGAGCATTTCAAGTGGCAAGGCCAGGAATATTCTGATTCCAGAAAGCGCCTTCGAACCTTCCTTAAAAAGCCCCAGCACAGACCCTTAGCTATACCTCCTGTGCTTGATGTTTTGGATGATTTGTATTCTGACTCCAGTGTCACCCCTGATACTCTTCCTCCTGCCCCTGCCAGGCCTGACAGATATTATAGGGTTCCAGAAACCCATTCTCATTTCTTCAAAGCCCATGCTGTTGATTTAGAAACAATTTCCCAGGGGCCTAAAGGGGTTTCAGCTACCACCTCCAAAAATCCTTTGCCTTCTAACAGGGAAGCAAGGTCCTTAGAGAGATGGGGGAAGAAGGTTTACACTTCCACTACTTTATCTGTGAGAGCTCTCAATTGTCTCTTTCACATGTTTCAATATCAGGATTTCCTGTTAGATGATTTACAGAAAACATTGGCCTCCCCTGAACCCTTAGATAGGAAGTCTTTGCAGGAGACTGTGCATAATGCTCAACAGGTTAGCAATCACTTTCTACAGTGTGGATATGATGCATTGGAGGCTTCATGTAGGGCAGCTATGACAGGGGCGGTCATTCGCAGACATGCATGGTTGAAAGAACAACCCTTACCAGATCATGTTAAGGCAAAACTTCTTGACGCACCCTTGGAAAAGAACAAGCTTTTTGGGGCTAATGCTAAAGATGTGTTAAAGTCCATTGAGGAAAAAGCCAAGTCAGTTCAGACAGTAAAAGATTTCCTTCAGGTTCAGCCGCCCAGATTCAGCAGGAACTGGCCTTATAAAAACTGGTCCTTTCCTAATCCTGAAAGATCACAAAGGGGCAAAAACAGGCGTGGCCGAGGAAGAGGCCAATACAGAGGACCCTACAGGGGATGACAATGGCAACCAACAAACCAAAGAAGTGACACAGGAGTTTCTCCTGCCCCGCAGGGACAATCTCAATGACTTTCCTCTACTTCCACTAACCAAGGAGCAAACGGAGGCTCCTCTGGGCGGAAAGTTATCTCTGTTTTCAAAAAATTGGCACAAACTAACAACAGACAAATGGATTTTGGACATTATAGACCACGGTTACAGGTTCCACTTCCACACTTTGCCAAGAAAACAAGGCATACCAAACCTTCCACAAAATCAGAGGACAGAGGCTATAAAGCAAATTTCTCTGCTTGCACAGATCAAAGCAATAGAAAAAGTTCCACAACAATTCAAGACTGTTCCTTGTTCCAAGAAAAGAAGGTCAATGGAGACCAATACTGGACTTGTCCACTTTAAACACTTTCCTCATAGTACCAAAATGCTGACTCTACAGCAACTCCTTCCCATGCTGGGCAAGGGGTCTTGGCTGATTACTCTGGACCTCAAGGAGGCATACCTGCATGTCCCTATCAGACACAGCTGCAGAAGATACCTCAGATTTCTTGCAGGGCCAGAGCATTATCAATTCTCAGCATTGACATTTGGCTTATCTACTGCGCCCAGAGTATTCACGAAATGCCTGGCATCAGTAATTGCTCATTGCAGGCTCCAGGGGATTCAAATCTACCCGTACCTGGACGATTGCCTCATACAAGCGGACAACAAACTAACTTTGACAAAAAACTTGAATTATGTCATACACTTGCTACAGGCTCTGGGATACACAGTCAACTTTCAAAAGTCAAGACTTCAACCATCCCAGCAAATAACCTTCTTAGGAGCCAAACTAGACACAGCCTCTCAAATGGCTTACCTGACAGAAGACAAGCAAAAGAAGTTAACCCATTACTTCAAAAGTTTAGCAAAGCTCACCCAAATGACTGCAAGGAGTTTCCTGCAGGCCCTGGGTTACATGGCATCCTGCATCCTCCTGGTTCCACTAGCAAGACTACACATGAGAAAGCTTCAATGGTACTTAAAAAGCTTATGGTCTCAACACAGCAACAACCTAGAAGCAAATATCCCACTCATTCCATGTCTTCAAAAGGAATTTCTATGGTGGGCCTCAGCAAGCCAGTCAAACATAGGTATGTCATTCAAAAAGCCTCAGATAACACAGACCATGACCACAGACACCTCAGACCTTGGATGGGGGGCGCACATGGAAGGCAGATGTATTCAAGGACAATGGTCTCCAAAGGAAACACATCTGCGTATCAATCAAAAATAAATGTTAGCAGTAATGCATGCCATCGAGGCCTTTGGGCAACAACTTCAACAAGGCCACCTATTAATACGGACAGACAACACCACAGTGATGTGGTACATAAACAAGCAGGGGGGCACTCATTCTTACCCCCTTTGCAGACTAACAATGAATCTTTGGGAAAAATCACTGGGCCTAAACATACAACTACAATCCCAGTTTGTTCCAGGCAAAGACAATGTTCTGGCGGACAGTCTAAGCAGGAATTTCCTAGACCCCCACGAATGGAGGCTACATCCAGACATCTTCCTACGACTCACCTCGGCATGGGGCAGGCAGGACGTAGATCTATTTACCTCCCACCTCAATCACCACTTACAAAAATTCTGCTCAAGGACATATCATCCACAAGCATGGAAAACAGATGCCCTCTCATTCAACTGGAGCACCCTGATAATTTATGCATTTCCACCTCTGCCACTGATGACCACAGTGTTATTAAAGATCAAAGCAGACAAGCCGAAGGGGATCCTAATAGCTCCAGACTGGCCAAGACAACACTGGTACCCACTACTACGGAGCATATGTCACAACAAAACTTGGGCCCTTCCACAATGGCCCCAACTTCTGACTCAACACAACTTCAGGACAGTTCATCCCAACATCCAGACGCTACAGCTGACAGCTTGGGAAATCCCATAAATAACCTTGATTTACCTTTCTCCAAGGAAGTTCAGCGGATATTAACAGAAGCCCGCAGACCATCCACCAGAAAAGTTTACTCAGCCAAATGGAAGAGATTCAGCATTTGGAATACCAACAAGGGTCATGATGCTTCATTTTTGAGCATTCCTCTCATCCTGGAATACTTGGCAGATGTGCTGCATAAAGGACTTTCATTCTCTTCCATAAAAGTTCATGCTTCAGCTATATCAGCTAGATACAACACTGACCCACCTGTGTTTTCACATCCTTTGTTAAGGCAATTTCTTAGAGGAATCAAGAATATAAAGCCCCCAAGAAAGGCACCAGTACCAGCTTGGGACCTCAATTATGTTCTAGAAAAATTGACTTTACCTCCCTTCGAGCCAGCAGCTTCTGTGGATTTACAATTTCTTTCCTGGAAGACAGCTTTCCTGTTGGCCATTACCTCAGCAAGAAGGGTTTCGGAATTACAGGCCTTAATGTCAATACCACCGTTCATAACCTTTCACAGAGACAGGGTCTTCTTACGAACCAACCCTACCTTTCTGCCAAAAGTGGTATCTAGGGTTGCCTTAAATCAAGCAATTCACCTGCCTACTTTCTTTCCTAATCCTGAGAACAAGGGGGAAAGACTGTTGCATACCTTGGACACAGCTTCGCTACTACCTAGACAGAACCAAGACCAGTAGGAAGTCTGACCAGCTTTTTGTAGCTTACGCCCCTGCAGTACAAGGAAAAGCAATTTCTAAACAGACAATTTCACAATGGATTGGACCTTGCATCAGATTCTGTTATTCCTTCCATAGAAAGAGTGTGCCAGCCAATGTCAGACCACACTCCACCAGAGCTACAGCCACCTCTACAGCCTTCTTAAGAGGGGTGCCTACAAAAGACATTCTAGAAGCTGCTACATGGAGCTCCGTGCATACATTTTCCAAGCACTACAACCTCCTTTTGTATTCCAGATCCAGAGCAGGCTTTGCTTCGGCAGTCCTGCAGGGACTGATAGCTACACCATCCCTTTCTTAGAGCATACCACCTCCCCCAGCTAAGCTATGGTATTCAACCCATTTGTTATGACTGCAGTTGCATTCTTGAAGGACATAGTACAGTTTTGTACCTACCATAAATGTAGATGTCCGATAGATATGCAACTGCAGTCGGGTTTTCCCACCCTCCATCCCCTCTATGCCTTGGGTCCACTCCTCTCCCTGTTATCCTTAGCTGGGGATATCTGTTATGGTGTATCTGTTTATTGCTTATTTGTTGTCTGGAAACCTATTTTTGTCTTCCAATTTGATTACAGCCTTCCTTAGAGGGCACCTGGCATCTGGGGCAAGAAACACTGAAGAAGATGGCGTCGGCTGATGCTTATATACTACAGCCACCCTGACGTCGGAGAGAAATGCGACATCAGCCGACGTCGGACCCAGACTTTGGAATCCGGCCGACCGAGGGCTGCCTGAGGCAGGACAACCCATTTGTTATGACTGCAGTTGCATATCTATCGGACATCTACATTTATGGTAGGTACAAAACTGTACTTTTTTGGGACTATAATGCTGTCTCGGAGTTGGTATATTTAAGTAGGGGGCCACGTCGGGGGTGTGGGGGGGCAAGGCCTCCCCACTTAATCTCATGTTTTAATCTGCTTTCTTTTTTCCTTTTTTTTTGGGAAAAAAATCGCTGTTCTGACAGTTCGGTTTTGTAAGCTTTCGCTTACATGGGGTAGATTAATCACCATTCGCTTACCTAAGCATTCAGTGATCTAATATAGACCCACAGGAGGCATACATTGCTTATATGTGCTTTACTGATTTAATCCCACCCCTTACCCCCTCTGAGTGGGCAGCCTTCATGTTTAAACATCCTTGAACACCCAGTGATACATTAGTGCAGTTGTTCGGCTCTAACTCCACAGAGTTTGCCTTATTACTAGTTTTCCTTTATTTTTAGTTTCTGTCTTTCAACAGCCACAGTAAAACTCTGCCTCAGGCCATTTTTTTAACCTTTGTTGGGGTGTGGTTGCAGTACTGAATGTCTCTCACTATCATGTGAGGTGTGGCCTGCTTCACTCCTCTCCCACCCACAATAACTCAGCCTCCCCCCAAAATCTTGCATTTAAACCCACTAGTCTTTTTTCCACTTAATGACATCACAAACCTAAAGACACGGCTACATATCAGGACAAATTCCTCACACTCACCACCCAATGCCATCCATCGCAATAGTATTAATATTCTCTTCACTAGTCACTCATTCGCTCACTCAGTGTGTATTATATTAATTTAGCATCCACCACAATCCTTCTGACATTGTATTTCCCCTCTCAGTCACTGTTGTATTTCTCTCTGTCACTCTATGACTGCCAAGTAAATATCCACTCTTCCTTCCCTTTACACTAATGCACTCCCTTCCCTTCCAAGCTAACCTATCAGATTCGTTAAACAACCTTTCATCTAATTCATGCTTTCTCCTGACTTCAGACCATTCCCCACTTTATATGGTTTGAAGATGCAGAATTTTATCCGTGAAAGCGCTTACCTAGTACAATAAAGGGATTACTTTCTGTGTTTCAGCTCCATTGTATGAAACAAATGTGTTTTTGTTTCAAGTCATTCCTCACTTTATTCAGTCCTGCAAACTCTTGTCTTTGAGTCTCTATCTGTCTCACTCTTATCGAACTCACTGATCCTGTCTTGGATTCTCAGCTGTGTCTGTCTCATTTCTTATTCAACACACATACTGTTCTTATCACTGTTACTTTTCCCTAACATCACGCTAACTCTTACAGGTCTTTGTGTTTAATGTTATTACTTCATTGCCTCTCCATCTCATGACAAGATTATAATTTATTTTCTCCCTATCTTTTCACAAGTAAATATACGATTTCCTACCTTAACAGCTGTACTTCTTCTTTCTCTACTCACAGACTATCAAATCATTCTTAAACCCAAAATTTCCAGACCCATGGTAATCCTCCTTTTAAACCATTCTGTCCAAATTTCTTCTCCAAAAATGTTTCCACATCTGCTTAGCAGCTGAACTACTATTTACTTCAAGTGCAGACTTTTCACCTGTCCTCACTACCAAGCCAGAACAAAACAAAAAAAAATTAAAAGAAAAATTACCATTATAAAACCACTTAATTCTCTTCAACATTCTTCAAGAATTAAACTGTGCGGTGACATACACCCTAACCCATGCACTTCTTCGTTCTGTATCCCACTGTCGCACACAAACCCCCCCCCGGCACCTCTAATAAGCCAAACAATACTTTACCTCAGTAAATATGCATAGCGTTTTGAACTGCATGCCTAGATCTCTCATTATACATCCTACCATGCACTCCTTCGTTCTGTATCCCACTATCACACACAGCCCCCCTGGCACCTCTAATAATCCAAACAATAATTTACCTCCGTAAATATGTGTAGTGTTTTGAACTGCATGCCTAGATCTCTCGTTATACACCAGATATTGTTGCCCTTACTGAGACATGACTAAAACCTCATACAGAAGACTCAGAAATTCTTCCCCCAGGATGCAATATCATAAAAACAGGGTATAAAAAAAAAATAAGCTGTAGGGATAGCTATCCTTTATCCCAGCACATATGAAGTTTCTCCTTTTACAAAAACTCTATCCAAATTCAGTAATGCATAGCTACTTATCTCCTGCATAAAATTAAATGAGTGCAAACTCTTTTGTATAATTATTCTGTATATCTCCCCAGGAAATAGTATATCTATTACTGGATCTCGCACAATATTTCCAATTAAACAGTCATTCTAGGTGATTTCACCATCAACGGGAGTAGTTTCAGTTCTAACTATCCTTCTTCAAGGATCAACCTTCATGGCTTCAAACAGCTTATTACTTCTCCTGCTCACTATAACAAATCCCGGGACACTGGTACCATTCTTTTTTACTCAAAGAAATTATTATTAAACTTTTTTCCATATCTTCAAATAGATTGAACCATAAATAGTGAAACATAAAATAATATAACATAATCAGCTAGTCAACTATTTACAAAAGAGTTTTTCGGAAATGCACCAAGTACCACCACGACTCTTCCAGATTTTGTTTTTTTTATTGAGACAGACAATTAAGATAGTAAGCTCTTTCGGGTTACATCTAAACCCTTCTTCAGACATATATTCAGTTACATTTTCTATGCATTTAAATAACAGAAAAGGTGCCAAAATGCTACATCTCTACAACCTATCTGAATCAGCAAATATACATTTAATCCCTTTCAAAATAACATGTTCCCTTCCAAAAAAGCATTCTACAATTAAAAAATTTATAACACCTTAACATAATTAATATACATATATATTATCTCATAAACAAGAACATTCATCTAAAACACACATATATATATATATATATATATATATATATATATATATACATAATTTCATTGAATTAATATAAATATATCTATACAAGCCATTAAATATAACACTGAAACTTTTTAAGAAACTATCTAAAAAATTCCAATATATACATAAAAACTCTCCATGTTTAAAACAATATAAATAATAAATATACACATTATTTAAGGCCATCGACATATATTGACATCTATGTCTATAAATATATATTTCATGGCCCATACCTCAGTGCTTCAGGGGTCTATCCCTCAAAAATGGTTTAATTGAAACCCTGTCATTCAACCTTTTCCTCTATCTGACTGTATCCTAATTATGAATTGGGTTCCCAATATTCCCAATTACTATGCCTTTAATATTTGTGTTTATTCTAACATGATTAGCAAAAGGCTCAATTGCTAATGCAAACAGTAAAGGTGAAAGTGGGCATCCTTGCTTAATTCCTTTTCTAATAGTTATAGAAGTAGAGAGAAATGACCCAATCTTAACTTAGGCCGGAGAACTTTCATATAGTGTTTTAATTAAGAATGTGAATTGTTGTGAAAAAAACATATTCTTCTGGTACCACCAGTAAATAATTCTAATCTATTGAATCAAAGGTGCTATTGATGTCTAGACTCACCAGAATCACATCTCTCTTACTTAAATCAACATAATCTATGAAGGCAAGAATTATTGTAATATTATCGTAGGTGTTTCTATCTTTTATGAAACCTGTCTGGTTGTGATCCATTAATGATGGTAATATATGTTTAATTCTCTCTGTGTACATTGCTGTAAATATTTTGTAATCTACATTTAACAATGAAATGGGCCTATAGGAAGAACATTCTGAGGCATTTTTTCAGATTGCAGAATAGGTGAGATTAAATTATATTTCCAAAAAGGTGGAACTAATTTTCCTTGTTTAACATGGTTATAAACCTTCAACAATAACTGTTTAGCCTCTTTGAGCAATAACTTATACATTTCTGGTGTTATGCTGTCATCTCCTGGTGCTTTATTGGGTTTCAGTTTTTTACTTTGATTCTATAATTCAGACATTCTTATCTGTTTGTTAATGTGTCTACTCTGCTGTTCCTGTATCTTGAGGTTTATATTAGTCTGAAGGAAGTTTCTAATTGTTTCTTTTGATTTCATGTGTATGTTGCTAGCATTATTTTTTTGATAGTGTGACTGAAATGGTTCTAGTATGCTGTTTAAGTCTGAGACTTTCTTATTAATGTTGGGATTATATATTTCTTTTATTTGATTCATTTTAATAACTTTTTTAGTTTTATTTGCCTTTTTCCTTTGATTCTTTGGGTTCATTGAATAAAAAATAAGTCTGAGTTTGTCTAATTCTATCATTTTATGATGTAATATTTCAGTATATTCTTTATTTTTCATTGCTAAATCATTAGTTGAGTGATTATGTCCTTTTTGTATATTACATTTAATAATATCTATTTCCTTTTGAAGTTCAGTTAACTGCTTGTCCCATTGCTTCCTTTTATTTTTATACCAAGTTATGTTCTTCCATATATGTATGCTTTTAATGCATCCAGTACATAGATTTCCCGAAGTGTCTTCATTTATGGTTAGTTCAAGAAATTGTTGTATTTTTTTATATAAAATTCTTTAAACTCTTTTAGATTCATTATATAGGATGGCATTCTAGTGATTGTCACCTTTTGTTTCTTATGAACTTCTATTTAAAAAGTAATTTTATTGTGGTCTGTTAATGGACAAGAGATTACTTTAACATTGTTAAGAAAGGTGGTTACTTCCTTTGATAGATATACTCTATTCTTGAGTGTGTGTAATACCTATGTGAAAAAAATGTATAATGCAGAGAATCTTTTTCTGCATATTCATTAACATCTTTAAAATTATATAGTTCAACAAATTCTGCTAGCACTTTTGATGCTGCAGTTTTCCTTCTGGTATTTATAGAGTCAGTGTCGTTATCATCTAGTATACAATTGAAATTCCCAGCTATTATCAAGCTCCCTTTGGAGTGCTGGATTACTTCTTCTAACTGTTGTTTAACTATACTGGCACTCAAGCCAGGTATACAATAAAAGTTAATAAAAGTATGCCGTTTACTATTTATTTAGATAGTTAACGTACAAAGCATCCCAGATTAATCTTGATAGGAGCTTATTCTTTTTCTTCTTTCGACTGCTCCCGTTAGGGGTTGCCACAGCAGATCAACTGTTTCCATTTCTTCCTGTCCTCTGCATCTTGCTCTGTCACACTAACCACCTGCATGTCCTCTCTCACCACATCCATAAACCTTATCTTAGGCCTCCCTCTTTTCTTGTTACCTGGCAGCTTCATCCTTAGCATCTTTTCCAATATACTCTGCATCCCTCCTCAGCACATGTCCAAACCAACGTAATCTTGCCTCTCTGGCTTTGTCTCCAAACCTTCCAACCTGGGTTGACCCTCTAATATACTTATTCCTAATCCTGCCCATCCTCGTCACACCCTGTGCAAATCTTAATATCTTCAACTCTGCCACGTCAAGCTCTGACTCCTGCCTTTTTGTCAATGCCACTGTCTCCAACCCGTATAACATAGCTGGTCTCACTACCCTCTTGTAGACCTTCTCTTTCACTCTTACTGGTACTCGTCTGTCACAAATCACTCCTGACACTCTTCTCCACCCACTCCATCCTGCCTGTACTCTCTTCTTCACCTCTCTTCCACACTCACCATTACTCTGAACTGTTGATCCCAAGTACTTAAACTCATTCACCTTCACCACCTCTACTCCCTGCATACTCACCATTTCTCTATCCTCCCTCTCATTCACACACATATATTCTGTCTTAGTCCTGCTGACCTTCATTCCTCTTCTCTCTAGAGCATATCTCCACCTCTCCAGGGTCTCTTCCACATGTTCCCTACTCTCACTACAGATCACAATGTCATCTGTAAACATCATAGTCCACAGGGACTCCTGTCTGATCTCGTCTGTCAACTTGTCCATCACCATTGCAAATAAGAAAGGGCTCAGAGCTGATCCTTGATGTAATCCCACCTTTACCTTAAACACATCCGTCACTCCCACCGCAGACCTCACCGCTGTCACACTACCCTCGTACTTATCCTGTACCACTCTTACATACTTCTCTGACACTCCTGACTTCCTCATACAATACCACAACTTCTCTCTAGGCACCCTGTCATATGCTTTCTCTAAATCCACAAAGACACAATGCAACTCCTTCTGACCTTCTCTGTACTTCTCCATCAACACTCTCAGAGCAAACATCAAATCTGTAGTGCTCTTACCTGGCATGAAACCATACTGCTGATCACTAATCATCACCTCCCTTCTTTACCTAGCTTCCACTACTCTTTCCCATAACTTCATGCTGTGACTGATCAGTTTAATCCCTCTGTAGTTACTACAGCTCTGCACATCACCCTTATTCTTAAAAATTGGTACCAAAACACTTTTTCTCCATTCCTCAGGCATCCTCTCACTTTCCAAGATTTCATTAAACAATCTAGTTAAAAACTTCACTGCCATTTCACCTAAACACCTCCATGCTTCCACAGGTATGTCATCTGGACCAACAGCCTTTCCGTTCTTTATCCTCTTCATAGCTGTCCTTACTTCCTCCTTGCTAATCAACTGCACTTCATAATTCACTATGCGCACATCATCCAACCTTCTCTCCCTCTTATTCTCTTCATTCATCAACCCCTCAAAGTACTCTTTCCATCTGCTCAACACACTCTCCTCGCTTGTGAGTATGTTTCCCTCATTTTCCTTTATCACCCTTACCTGCTGCACATCTTTACTAGCTTGGTTCCTCTGTCTAGCCAATCGGTACAGGTCCTTTTCTCCCTCCTTAGTGTCCAACCTTTTATACAACTCTTCATATGCCTTATCCTTAGCCACCTCTCTCTTTGCCATGCACCACATCTCCTTATACTCTTGTCTACTTTCTTCATCTCTTTGACAATCCCACTTCTTCTTCGCCAACGTCTTTCTCTGTATACTCTCCTGTACTTCTTCATTCCACCACCAGGTCTCCTTGTCCTCCTTCCTCTTTCCAGATGTCACACCAAGCACCCTTCTAGCCATCTCTCTTACTAGCTCTACTGTAGTTACCCAGCTGTTCAGTAACTCTTCACTGCCACCCAGTGCCTGTCTTAACTCTTCCCTGAACATCACCTCACAATTACCCTTTTTCAATTTCCACCATTTGATCCTTGGTGCTGCCCTCACACTCATCCTCCTCTTCTTGATCACCAATGTCATCCTACAAACCACCATCCTATGCTGCCTAACTACACTTTCCCCTGCCACCACTTTACAGTCTCCAATCTCCTTCAGACTGGCCCTTCTACATAAGATATAATCCACCTGTGTGCATCTTCCTCCACTCTTGTATGTCACCCTATGCTCCTCCCTCTTGTTAATATACGTATTCATCACAGCCATGTCCATCCTTTTCGCAAAATCCACTACCATCTGACCTTCTGCATTCCTTTGCTTAACACCATACCTACCCATCACTTCCTCATCCCCTCTGTTCCCTTCACCAACATGCCCATTGAAATCTGCTTCAATCACCAGTCTCTCACCCTTGGGTACAGTCATCACCACTTCATCCAACTCACTCCAAAATTTTTCTTTCTCATCCATCGCACACCCAACTTGTGGAGCATATGCACTAACAACATTCATCATTACACCATCAGTTTCCAGCTTCAAAAGCATCACTCTGTCCGACACTCTTTTCACCTCCAAAACACTCTTAGCATACTGTTTCTTCAAGATAATGCCTACGCCATTTCTTCTCCCATCCACACCATGATAAAAGAATTTGAAACTGCCTCCGATACACCTAGCCTTGCTCCCCTTCCATCTGGTCTCTTGCACATACAATATACCAACCGTTCTTCGGTTCATCATATCAGCTAGCTCCCTCCCAATACCAGTCATACTGCCAACATTCAAAGTTCCGACCCTCACTATCACAGTCCTAGCCTTTACCTGCCTTCGAGCATGCCTTCCGCCTCTTCTCCTCCTTCGGCCAACAGTAGCCAATTTCCACCAGCACCCTGTTGGCCAACAGTACTGGTGGCGGTCGTTAACCCTGGCCTCGACCGATCCGGTATGAATTTCTGTACAATTTTCTGAATATATGATGTGGCAAAATTTTACGCCGGATGCCCTTCCTGATGCAACCCTCCCCATTTATCCGGGCTTGGGACCGGCACAAAGAAATGCACTGGCTTGTGCATCCCCAGTGGCTAAGAAGAAGAAGAAGGAGCTTATTATTGTTGGCATAATGACAGAATTTTTCCATAAAATCATTACCCCTCTTGTTTTTTTTTCTTATGTGATGAACTTGTTAATACTGTATAACCATTGAAGCTGAGTAAATTAAGGTCTTCAGTTAATAAATATATCTCTTGCAGAAATATCAGTTGTGGGTTTATAGTTTTAATATATTTAAATAAATGTAGTCTCTTACATTTATTATTCAACCCATTAACATTAATTGAGATCACCTTCATATTTAAATATTGCTATATGTAGATTTAATTGAACTTGTATTCCATTAGGCAGAATAATGTATAAAAGTTCTTGTTTGTGGACAGCTGTGAATAAAAAACTGTTTTAGTTTTACTAATATACTTAGGCAATTAAAAAAAAAAACATAAGAAACATTGTAGTATCAAAACCTGAACCCCTTTCTATCCATGGGGTTATTATAACCCCTATACTTAAGATGACAAAGCATCAAAGTGTCCCTCTTCGTATCGCAGGGACTATACTCTGAGCCTGACAAGTCATTACTTGTTAGTCAGAAAGTATGTTATCATCCTATAGGATAATTATAGTTGTAAACGTATGGCTATTAATCAGTCTGATATATTCTAAATTCAGTCTACTAAGGTTGAAAAGCATTAACAATCCCAATAACATATCAAGAAATCATACAGGTTGATATGAATCATCTTTAACCAGAGAAATTGTCTTACAGTTATGCTACGTATGAATTTTATAATGCATGTTTACTATAAGCAAATCTTTCAACATTCCTCCTCTTTTTTCTTTTCTAAGTATAAGCAACACAAAAACAAGATGAAAACCCATATGTTAGTTAGCTTGTATAGTCTATGTTTGGATATTGTTTCTCTGGTTTATTTAAAAGTTATACAACTTGTAGCAGTGTCATATGTATGTAATTATATACATTTTAAAAGTCCTGAAAATGTGAACTGTAACTTATGTAAGCTTAAAACAACCATATAAATAGAAAGATTTGGTTTATATACAATATTATTTAATACACTAGCAATCCACATTGAATTGTAAAGTCAGATGACAATGCTGCAGTCAGCATAATTGTACTGATATAGATCGCAGTAAGGTATTGAACAAGTTTCCTTTTCTGAATTAACAGACTGAGGAACGTTTACTTAAGTAACTCAATCTGTATTACACTAAACCTGTTTTAAAAGTTTCACTTGCATGTGATCTTATTTTAATGTTCAAAGTTACCCTTTTACAGATAGTTGTAGCCTTAGATGTATCACCTTTATCTAATGCCATGACTGCTCTATCAGTGTAAAATGACCACAAAACTCTGTGACTTACATCAACCTTCATAGACTAACAAGAAACATTAGTAAATACAGAAACTGTAATCAGCAACTTTTCCTTATACACAACTTCTGTTTTTATGGATTACAGATAAATGTCAGTGTGGAATAGATATGTGGACTACAGAATGAAATTGCCTCCTGTATCGGACTGTTTGTTTTTGTGACTGAAAACTTTCAAATCAATTAATTGTAATGAAAAAGTAGATATTTAATCAATTAATGTGTCAACTTAACGTGAAATGTGTAAAGCAAAACTGTTTTTTTTTTAATTTTTACTGTATGTTTTACTAAATCATTAAATTATAATCTGTGGTAAACTTCAAGAGCTTAGAATGATAAAACAACTTTATCTGAGTGTTGTAAAACAGTGACATCACCATGCTTCTTTTACTCTCATTTTAGTGCCTCTATTTGACTGTGGGGAAGCCCAGGCTTCAGATTTGCTTCATAAAGCTAGGTGAAGGGTTCTAAAACAAAATAAAAAACAGTGTACTTAGCTCACGATTCTGGTGGGAAACTAGAGAATGCAAGTGTGGTGCTTTTGATTCTTTGTGTGTAGCTTGAGCTTCCTGGCTTACTCTGTTCATTTTTATGAAAAGTATTACCACAGATTTAAAAAAAACAAAAAAAAAACTTTCTTTAAGAAAACTAACATAAATACTATATTAATGAGTTACTGTACATCTTAAAACAAAATATTTTGTGTGTAAATCATGTACTCTAAAAAATATTTATTTATATTAAGCACATTAGTAAAGCTTTGTTAGACGAGAAGCAAAGCTATCAACTATAAATATAAATAAAGAGTCACTGCAACTTTGACTGGAATCTGGTATCTGATCCTTGCAACTACACTGCATGAAGAACCCTTCCTGAATCCCTTAGTGGTCACTGTCCTACATATGCTATCAGATGTATTAACCATATCAAACAAGTATACAAAAATACTCATAATTTCTCAAAGTTTAAAACTGAATCATTGTAGCTGCTCTGAGCTCTGTTTAGTGGATTGTTCTAAAAGCTTTGCCACTAACTGACACAGTAGAAAGGTTCAGTTCAGCTTTTTTATGTATCCTAAACAGCCTTGCACCACTACATAGGAAGAGAATAAAATCTAACTTTGCCCACTGGCTTACTAATCAGAGTAGAAAGTGTTATGCAAAATACACACAAGACACGGAAAGAGTGGCAGAAACTTAAAAATCCACAAAATCTGCAGCACTTTAAAGAACTTGATTACCTTACCAAAATGCAAGTTAAAATTAATAAGAAACAATGTATTGTGATTTACAAAATAACTGTAGATGTAACCCCTCAGAATTCTGATAATCTGTCAAATAAGTTTTACACCCAGGAACTAATAATGCCTCTACTCCTTGTCCCAATAACTCCCCCTTAGAAACACCCACCAAGGTTAACTCCTTTTCTGACTCCACTGACCCACTTTTACCCCTATACACTAATACCCCTGCCCTCACACTAAACCAGTTGCCACCTCCTTCATAAAAAATATTATCCAAACTTAAACCCTGCTCACCCTCTGCAGATAACCTTCCTGCAGAATACCTCAAAATTGTTGGTAACACCATTGCATATCTAGTCTCCATCCTTTTAAAAAGTTCAGTACAGAAATCTGTATTCCCACCATCTGGAAAAAAATGCCATTTCATCCCTCTTCACAAAGGTGGCATTTCTTCTGTGATATCTAATTTTAGACCCATTGTCAATTCCCTTCCCCCTCAAAAATATTGGAAAAGTGTCCATGAACAACTCCTCTAGCATCTCTTAAAGGAACAGTTAATAACTGATACTCAACATGGCTTTAAATTTGTCCTTAGCATGGCAACTGCCCTCCTTACTTTTACAGATAACATAAATAAAACCAATAAAATAAAACCACAGATAGACGTGAACTCGTATCTTACTTATTACTAGAGTTGTCAAAAGCTTTAAACACTGCCTCTTATAAAAATGACCCCTGCTTCAACTGTCCACAATGGGTATCTCACAACTTACTTTTCAGTGGTTTAATAATTACTTGTCTGAACACAGCCGGGCAATCAGATGGAAATCTACCCTTTCCCTTATCTTCCCCCACAAGACTCTATCCTTGGTCCTCTTTATTTGATATCTTTGTAAACAATCTTCATACAAGTATCCCTTGTATAGTATGTAGATGATTCCATCCTTATCTGAGACTCAGACAATATAAGAAATTTAGAGAAGCTTTCACAACATGTGTTTCTCTATTGAAAACTGGCTCTGTAATCTTCAACTCCTTCTTAATCCAAGGAAAACTGAACTCCTTTTATTTTTCCCCAGTCACTTACCTATTAGAAAAATAACTTTCAAGTTCACATCCCTAAACAATACACCAATTCAAGTAATGTCCTCATACACAAATGCTGAGGGTTACAATAGATAACTTCAAATATGATCTCCACATACAAAACACTATAAAAAGCTCACAAAAAAGTAGAAATGCTATATAGAGCCAAAAATTCTTTACTGCATCCACCAGAGTCACTCTTGCCTCTATATACCTACTCCCTATTATATGGTTCTCCCATATTGACTAGCTTCCAGGTCACCCTAAAATCTAAAGTAGGACAGTGTTATAACAAGGTACTAGATTTGCAGCTCATACAAATCACAGAACACATTGCTGTTCTGCACTAAAAACTCTAAACTGGCTAGACTTGTCTCACCAACTAAATTATACCCAACTTCTCTTAACACACAGAATTATTTTTAATTCCACTTTCTGCCCGGCTGTAAGTATAATTCTTCACCGCTATCCCCCAAATTGCCACCTTCGATCTTCTGACAAAAATCTACTTGACATTCTATAAGTCTTACTGAAGATGTGGTCAATGTATGTACTCGCACTGAGTAGCAAAAGTCTGGAATGCAATCCCTGCACTAATCAGGGCAAAACATAACATTCATTTATTTAACCAGCAACTAAAAGAAGTTCCTCTCTGACTCCTGCTTTGCACATGCTGCTCTCCTGGCTAAAATGTCTGCTCCTTCTCTTTAATACCTTTATACATACTATCTCTCTTTCCTTTGTTTTTTATTTTCCTTACTCTTAATCTTGCTTTTACTCATTATTTCTCCTGGCTGCCATATCTACTCCAGTTATTACCTCTAACAAATAATTTTTCTAACTCTCCCCTCAACTCCTCATCTCCTTTTTATTCACAGTGTGAAAGTTCCACTATGACATTTGCTTTATGAGTGAGTAATAAACTGGTGCACTTATGTCAACATGTTTCAGTACTACATGATATTGTATTTATTTTGTTTTAATGAAGGTTGTATGTATATTGTTCTGCATGTCATATGTGTATTAATATTTGTATTAATCTGTGTGTTTAGGGTATATTGCAATATGATGTCTATTCTCACCTACATATATGCATTCTCTCTTCTTTTATTTGTGGAGCTTTTTTTCCGGGGTCTCCACTGAAAAGAGTTAAACTTATCCAGATGGACTTTCCTAGTTGACAAATGTCGATAAATAAACAAGTAAGTTGAAGACATTCATCCTGACACTTGTGCTTTAGCACTCTATTGGCAGCACATTGAACAGTGGGATTTCTTTTCACAAGTCCACTGTAAATAATTGGGACAGTCCATTGCGAAATGCCATCCTTCTACACAAAAACAATTGTGTTACATAATAATTCCCTTGGTCTTAACAAATGCTAGATTAACACTCCAGTTTGTTTTATTCCTACAGATCTACTTGTGACTGTCATTCTTCATCATAAATGCCCCTTAAGGCCATAGAATTTTTTACTTCATAGTTTCGTAAATGTCATTTAAATATGCAGTTACTTACTTCCTTAGTTAATGCCTCTAAATAAAACTGTAAAACGTTTGATGTTATGTAGTCCAATCTAGCCTACATTCTTACCCGTGGGTTCGGAGCCGAATGTCGGCTCCGACTCGGCCATACTTTAGCTTGAAGTCTTTCAATTGTCTGGGCTAAGATGGTATCCCATGCTGCACTGCTCTCTATCCCCAGATCTCATTTGCCACTCGTGTAGCTCAGACGTGGTCTCGCTCTTGGCTGTGGCTAAGTATTCTTTTCATCTTTGTAGCAGAGAACTTTTTTGCAAAAAAAGCTATTTTCATAGCTATTTGTGTGTGTATCTTTGAGCTGTGTTTGTGGAAAAGTAATTTTTTTCTTGTCTTAGCATGTTTCTTGTGGTATCCCACTAGCTGTTTCCAACGGGCTAGGCCCGTTTCAGTTAGAGGACCTAGTCTGTCCCTTCGCTTACCTTTGTGTGCTAACTTAACTTCCCTTGGGCTAAGACCGTTTAATTTAGAGAACTAGTCCTCCCTCTTGATCTTGTGTTCTATGACCGTTTAAGTTAGAAGTCTTTGTGGTGTACTGTCTGTTTGTTCTGTTCCCGCACTTGTGGCTGATTGACCGTTGGGCTGGTTGTTGGGTTAGTGACTCAGTTTTTGTAGTGACTATGTCTAAAGATACTAAGGAGCATAAGCCCTCAGGCTTTAAGAAGTGCACGAAGTGCAGTTATAAGATGTCTATCACTGATGGACACTCTGTTTGTGTGTACTGTCTGGGAGCGATTCACCTCCAGGAATCGTGTAGTTTTTGTCATGCTTTTAGCCCACATGTTCTTCAGGAAAGGAAGAATAAATTGATTTTGAAGGGACTTCTGAAACCCTCCTTCGAGGAGGGTTTGGATAGTGCTTCCAGCTTTAAGTCTTCTCCATCTAAAGCTAAATCTTCTAAGGCTAAAAAGCGATCCCCGGCTCCATCAGTATCCTTGGAGCCACCGGAGAAAACAGCTAAATCTTTGATGACATCCTCGGCTCCATTGTCCTCGGGGCCGCAGGAAGTGTCAGTTTCTATGGAACCTGCTTTGGCTCCTATTCGCTCGGAGCCTGTTCGGAGCCGGTCACCTAGCATTAGGCCGGTATCTCCTCCTCGCAGGTCTCCTTTAGAGAGGAGGTCTTGATCTCCTTCCCTACTCTCTAAATCCTCCAGGACCTTATCAGATGTCGATAGAGTGGTGCAGAGACTTCTTCAGTCACTGGTACTGGCTAAATTGTTTTCGGCTCCAACCCAGTCGGCTCCGGAGCCGGTCCCTCTACCTATGTCGATACTTCCTCCTCCGAGCGCATCTCATTTTTCGGAGCCGGAGTGCTTGGCTCCGTTTGATGTCCCTAGGTCAGTTCCAACAGCCCCTCCTGGCTTATCGATTCCAACGTCAGCTCCGACTCTGTCGGCACCGTCCACAGGGTTCAGGACTCAGGATTCCTCGGTCGGACCCGAGGGGGAGGCTTCAGGACACCTCTCGGCTCCTAGTCTGCCTCTTGTTGCTTCGGAGCGGGGAAGCCTGACTCCTGTCGCGGCTTCAGACCTGGTCCCTTCTAATCCAAGGTCTTCCATGGCTGGTCGATCTTTGGACCCAGGAGGACCAACTTTCGAGGCCATGCAGAGTGCGCTGGCCAGGACGTCAGTGGCATCAAACGGTTTGGTCACACTCTCCCCTACAGCACCGGTGCTGGTCTCTGATCGCCCTCTATCTCTTGACAGTGGAGCCGCAAGGCCTCAGGGTACCCCCACGAGTGGTCCCCATATTTCTGAGGGCCCCTCAGAGTTTATGCCTGAGGAGCCACCCAGAAAGAGAACGTGCAAGAGGAAGCACATAGATTCCCAAGATGAGTCTCTCACGTCAGACACCGACCTCAAGGAATCGGAGGGGTCCCCTAAGTCATCCTCTGAGGATGTTTTTTTCTCTGACATTCTAGAGATTTTGAAGCAAAGAGGTGACTGGTCATCCAAAGCCCCCTTCGAAGAGGAGTCGATGTTCCTGAAGGCCTTTGGTGCTCAGCCCTCTGCCTCCTGGGTGTCTCCACCCTTCGACGAGCTTCTGGATCTGGTTTGTCAAAGGGTGTGGAAAACTCCTGACTCTGTGGAACCAGTCCACAGGAGACCCAATACATTTTTGTCTGCCCCTTCTGATAAGGAATTTCTTTCCAAGGGAGTCCCTAAGGATGCCATGGGGTGGCAGCGGCCACCAAGAAGTAATTGGCTGAGACTTCTTCCACCGTCCATCCCCCTAACAAGGAGTCTAGGACTATGGACTGGCACGGGAAGTGTATGTTTTCTTCCGCGACCTTTACTTTGTGGTCACTGAATTACTTATCACACTTTACACAGCTACAGAGAGATCTCCTAAAGGAGCTTAGAGATACTCTAATGGGTAACATTTCTGAGGCGGAGGCTCAGAAAGTCAATGCTCAGATGTCTACCCTCAATTCTATTGTGAACTCCTCCATGAGGGTGATCTCTCATGCAGCCGAGGGAGCGAGTAGGGCAGCAAGTTCAGGAGTCACTTTTAGGTGACATGCCTAGATGCACCTTTGTCATTTCACGGAGGCCTTCAAGTCTACATTCATTGATGCCCCGTTTGATGGTTCCTCTTTGTTCGGAACCAAGGTGAAAGACACTTTCACTAGGTGCGAGCAAGAGGGAAAAACTCTGTCTGCTGTAGGAGTCCATTTTTCCCTACCCTCTAGGCCTTATCCCAAGGCCCAGAGGGGTGGGAAGATGTGGTTTAAGAAATCACACAGGTTTTTTCCTGATGCACAAGGTGAGTCCCCCTCCAGAGGCAGGGGAGGGGGTGGTTATTCAGGTAGATGCCACCCTAGGGGCAGAGGAGGCCCTCGTAACTCGGGAGACCTTGATTCCTTTTGTGGTTCTCCCTACTGCCGCTCCTGATGGGAGGCCCGACTGTGCGTTTCCAGAGCCAGTCGGGGGTCGCATCTCACTATACCTTGAGGCCTGGCAAGGTATCACCCAGGACCAATGGGTTCTACAAATAATTTCCAGAAGATATATCATTCCCTTCTCATCAACTCCACCTCTAATCAAGAAAATCCAGGATGTTCCACCCAGTCAAAGGGAATCCGCAGCTTCAGAGGTTTCAAAGCTGCTAGAAAAAGGAGCCATCTAACATGTCCCCTCAGACCAGATTGGATTAGGGACTTACTCCAGATTCTTTTTGGTGCCGAAAAGGACAGGGGACCTGAGACCCGTTTTGGATCTCAGCCAATTGAACACCCATGTGCAAAAGTCCAAGTTCCGAATGGTCATGTTTTAATATATTCTCTCATTGTTGGGAAAAGAAGTGTGGATGTGCTCCATTGACCTCAAGGATGCTTAAGGATGCTTAAGGACCTTAAGGATGCCAGTCATTTCCAGTTTCTAGCCCTTCCCTTTGGTCTCACCACAGCCCCCAGGGTGTTTACCAAATCATGGCAGTGGTGACTGCTCACTTGAGACATCAGGGATTCCAAGTGTTTCCATACCTGGACGACTGGCTCCTTACTGCCACCACCAGGCATCTGCTACTTCAGACCAGAGACACCACTAGCAACCTATGTCAGTAGTCGGGCATCACCTTCAACTGGGAAATATCTGCCTTGTTGCCCTCGCAGCGTGTCACCTTTATAGGCACCGAATTAGACACTGTGCTCATGCGGGCGTTTTTACCACAGGAAAAAAATCAGAGTTTTACAACAACAGATTTACGCCTTGCTCCCTCTGAGGAGAGTGAAGGCAAGATTGGCCCTCCAATTGTTAGGGATGATGGCTGCTAAGATTATGTTAGTTCCCCTGGCAAGGTTATATATGAGGCTGCTTCAGTGGCTACTCTTCGCCCAGTGGTCTCTTCAACGTCTTCCACTTTCTCACCCTATTCTGCTCACAGACAGGTGCAGACAGGATCTCAGTTGGTGGCTTCACACTGACAACCTCAATGCAGGAAAACTCTTCATTCCTTCGCCTCCAGTTGCCACGGTGACCACGGATACCTCCCAGATGGGGTGGGGGGGCATTATCTAGGCAGGACAGTCCAAGGCACGTGGCAAGAGCACAAGATGCATCTGCATATCAATGTCCTGGAGATAAGAGCAGTGCTACTGGCGTTGGAAGCACTTCAGAGCTTTCTTCCTTTCGGGACTATTGCAATCCACTCAGAAAATATGTCGGTGGTATGGTATCTGAACAAACAGGGAGGAACCAGGTTGTATCCCCTTTGCAGAGAGGCCATGCGAGTGTGGCAGTGGGCAGTGTCTTCCCAACGTTTTCTGGTAGCAACGCACATTCTGGGGAAGTCCAATGTGATTGCAGACAGGCTAAGCAGAGCTATTCTGATGCCTCACGAGTGGTCCCTGAACTGTCAAGTTGCGGATTAGATTTTCTGCAGGTGGGGTCAGCCTTGCTACAACCTTTTTGCCAGCCCCCTCAATGCAAAATGCAGCAGCTACTTTACCCTTATCCCCCCTCGGGGGAGTCACCCAGGGACGCTCTAGTCCATGATTGGCCCTCCGGTCTACTATATGCCTTCCCTCCGATTCCTTTGCTGTCAAAGGTTATTCAGAAAGCGCAATCCTTGGGAAGCAAAATGATTCTGATTGCTCCACACTGGCCTCGTCAAATTTGTTTCCCCTTTCTCCATCCCTTTCTCATGCACGCTCCTTGTATTCTGGACCCACAACCAGACTTATTGACTCATATGTCAGGGCAGCTCCATCCCTCACTTCGGACCCTCTGGTTGACAGATTGGATACTCCACTTCCGTCATTAGTTAGGCTTCACCACTTTTTGCCGGATGTGGTTCATATTCTATCTTCCTCTCATAAGCCTTCGACCAGGAAGATTTATTACAGCAAATGGAAGAGATTTTCCATCTGGGCACATGCCAAACATATTGACCCTTACAGAGCTCCAATCTCGTCAGTCATGGAGTTCCTCTCTATGCTTTTCAACAAGGGATCAGCTGCCGCAACCATTAAAGTCCAGTTGGAGGCGATTTCTACCTTTCACGTCACAGACGAACCTAGTCTAATGGCACATAGACTCTGTAAGGCTTTCCTGAAAGGCACTTTGTTGCTTCGTCCTCCTGTCTCTGAACCTGTTATGCCTTGGAACTTAAACTTTGTTCTACAGGGTCTTACTTCACCCCCCCTTTGAGCCTGCAGCCACTTGTGATTTAAAATTCTTAACTTGGAAGACTGTCTTTTTGGTAGCCATCATGTCAGCCAGACGTGTTTCAGAGTTTCAAGCTTTATCAATTAAACCACCTTATTTGATTTTTCATAAGGACAGGGTTTCTCTCAGACCGAATCCTTCCTTTCTTCCCAAAGTAGCTTCAGTTAGTAACCTTAACCGATCCAATGAATTACCAGTGTTTTTTCCTCAGTTCTCGAACACGGCAGAATTCAAATTTCATCAGTTGGATGTGCACAGACAATTACAATTTTATCTGCACAGAACGAAGGACCTCAGAAAATCTGATCAGTTTGTTTAATTTTTGGAAAACAGAATTGGGTCTCCTGTTTCCAAAGTCGCATTGTCTAGGTGGATTTCCAGTTGTATTTCTTTCATTTATACTTCGGGGGAAGAGATTTACCGTTCTGAATGAAGGCTCACAATACCCGGTCTGTATCTACGTCTACAGCTTTTCAGGCCAAATTGTCTATGGATGATATTTGTGCTGCAGCTACTTGGGCATCTACTCACACCGTTGTTACTCATTACAAGTTAGATGTGGTATCTAGAGGCAGGTCTTCCTTTGGTTCCACAGTACTCAGGAGTATATTCCACTGAGCCTCCCAAGATTTAGGTGCTGGGGACACTGTCCCACGGGTAAGAATGTAGGTGAGATTGGACTACATAACATCAGGAAGTTATGTACTCACCATAACGTTCAATGTATGTAGTCCATCTCGTCTCACATTCTTACTTACCCCCCACCTTCCCCCGTCCTGGAGGATCTAGAGGTTAGGCCTGGTTTCAGAATTCCCTTCATTCTTGGTTTGTTCTTCCTTCCTTAGGTGTTGTTATGCATGGAGAGTGAGTGCTGGTGCTTGCAGCAAACTAAATCTGGGGATAGCGAGCAGTGCACCATGGGATACCATCTTAGCCCAGCCAATTGAAAGACTTTGAGCTAAAGTATGGCGAAGTCGGAGCCGACATTCGGCTCCGAACCCACGGGTAAGAATGTGAGGTGAGATGGACTACATACATTGAATGTTATGGTGAGTACATAACTTCTTGTTTTCTTTTTTGGAAACTGGACTTTAGTAAAATAAAGTCATGTCAATATTTTCATTTCCATTTTCTTCAAACAAAGCAACATAACAGTGGTACATTTTCCTAAATGTATTATTGAAATTAATTTCCACATTGAAGTCCACATCCTCAAACAAAGAATATGTCTTAAATTTCCATGGTGGTCTTATTAAAGTTTTTATTTTTTTAAATCACTAAACTCTCCATTTTCAGAATACTTGTGTAGTGAATAGTTCAATTTCTTTTCACCAGTCGCCTGTTTGTACAGTGCTCAGATTGGACAGTCCTTTAATAAAATCCTTTTTTCTTCACCAAGTAATATTTTGACTGTTCACTGCTTAAATAATTCCTCTACATCTCACAATTATTGTGTTAGTAAATGCACCAACTTGTTATTTTATACTACAAATCTACTAATGCCTGTTGCCCTGCATCCCCAGTGCGTCTTAATTCAACAGTATTTTTTACTTTATAGTTTCACAAAAATCCTTTGAATATGGCTATATTAATTCCTTATTTAATGCATCTGTGTAAAAATGTAAAAAATATTATTTTTTTTAGCAGCTGAACTTTAATAACGTAAAGCCATGTTAAGCTTTATGGCATTTATTTTCTTCAAACTAGTCAGCAAAACTGTGTGTGATAACAAAAATCTCAAATGCAATGTCATAAAAAAGTGTTCCTGCAAGTGTCATTGAACCGACATCCTCCTTTCTGAAGCCCAGTAGTTAGTCTCAAATGAAGTGTCTCAAGTGAGACTACTGGTGGTGCTCATAGATTTGTTATGTGAACATGTAAAGGCAATTAGCGCTCTTCGCATGTATGGGAAGCAAAGGCAAAAGTCATAGAGACTGTTTATGCTAACGTGTGATGGCTGTGAATAAGCTTAAGCAAATTAGTTAATAATTAGATGGTAATGAGAAATAATGTAAAAATCTGGAGCATTTCTCCTTGGCCTCCACTGAAAAGTGGCTTGTTTCAAGTCGGACTTTCCCAGTTAACATATGTTAAATAAATAAATAAACTTGTATCCTAGTATTAATTCCTTCTCTTGCCTGTTTACAACTATATTTTGATGTGTCTCCTCACTTTCCACCCTGACGTTCAGGTTACTGCTTCCTTTTTTGTAAAAAAAAAAAAAAAAAGAAAGAAAATAAACATGGAGTATAATTTATTCATGCAGTGATATCGTGTGGGCTATGGCTACATGGCACCTAAGCTACTACTGTTCATTAGACCTACTCTCTTATCTTTAAATATATATATATATATTTTTATTTCAGAGCAGGTACTGATATTATTGCTTATAAAATTCAGGCCTGACTGTTCACTGACACCAGTTCACTGCTGCCATAAGGCATCATGAAAGGAATAGTTGCACTTTTAATTGTTTTGCACAAGAAATGTTTCTTGGGGATTGTACTTACCTATGCATGTACTGAATCTCCTGAAGTGGTAACTGTAATAAAAAAAGTATTATGGCAGCATTTGACTGCTTTGAATTTGCCAAAATATCTAAACTTCATTTAACATGAGTTTGTACAATTTCATTTAACATGAGTTCATACTTTGTACTTGAATGGACCGTTGTATCACATGATGCTTTTTAATATGTACTGTTTCCTAAATCTAAATATTACTTATTAGAAATTATTTACTGTTTTTACTTAAAGTACTGAACATCAAATTATTAAATTTTGTCATACACGACAACTTGTGTTTTCAGAAATAAATCATCAGTTGTGCAGTCCTGAGGGTGCAGGTACAGTGCGAGTGTAGATGGTATGCTACTCATGTAATCTTTTTTTTTTTGCCCTACTGTGTAATATTTGTTTTATGTTATCGGCAGTTGTCAGCTGCACCATTGCTGAATTGTAACTCTTGATAATGGATGGCTCTTTAATAGTGTAATTCTGTACAATTTGAATTTTAAATCCTACACTTTTCCTTCCAGATATTTCCTTTAATTGTTATCACTGCCATTATTAAAATAAAGTGAATGCACATGCAAAGTGTGTTAATACTGGTTACATTGTGCATACAGGTATTCTGCACTGTTGGTGTGTGTGTGTGTGTGTGTGTGTGTGTGTGTGTGTGTGTGTATGTGTATTATTAACATATTGCATGTCACCTTACAACTTACATATTATCATTAAGTTTCAGTGTGTAGAAATCAAATGCTACATGCTTCATATTATAAGTACTTGAAATATGTAGCCTGATTCACTGTAGGTCAAGGTCATATGTGACACGCATCATCTCCTTAATGTTAGAGTAGGAAGGGGTATGTGATTTTGAAGAGGGGCTGTCATGTGAGCTAGATGTCGATTTACTGAAGTGCTTTGACCTGCTTACTGCAGATGATCATTCAGACAGTGATCTTACAGTGCTGCAGGACCAGGGCCACGAATGAGAGGTTCTGCTATGTGTAGATGAACATTGCCGTGGCATGGCCTGCCTGCATGAATTCTGTTGTGTTTATTCTCCCATATTATTTCCACTTCTTCTTGAGAATCACTTGTAGTATGATGTGATATGATATGCCAAGTATGTGGACAGTATTCTGTCCTTTCCCCTTCCAAATATTTGAATCTGGTAAATCCTCACCAGTGTATCAGTGGAGGTGGACATGTCTGCTGTTTGTGCCACCATGCTATGGACTGATGTGATCATGGAATTATCCCAACTCTGTACCATTTCCATGTAGTTGTGGACATTCTTATGTGCACCCTGGAGGACTTGACATTTTCCAGCTGACTCTTTGTGGCAGTGCACTGTGCTTTAACAATGTCATGGAACATTTACTACTAGGCAGCCAATGTGTCATGTGTTTCATGAGGTAGCTGTGATCAATGCCCATGCCTCACACATGTTTGCAAACATGCCACGGTGGAGATTGTTGTCTCTGAATTTCTTTCATCATCCAGAAGGTATTCCTGTGGGTCTGGAGATACTGGTGTAGAGGTGGATGGTTTTCTGTCTCTACAACCTGTAGTGTAATGTCACCATATGCTTGACTTAGTGATCCAGTGTTACTTCTGCAGAGTTACTAACACGTTGTGGGGTGTGAGGTCCTGCCATTAAACTTGGTGACTGTGTTCCATTTTCCTCAGACTGTCTCGTAAACATAAGTATGGTATCATCACCCTCAGCAGTTCTGATGCTGATATTCCCAAAATTTACTGCTATAGTGGAACTGCTTGTTTTTGTTGCTGAGCCAGTAAGAATTAATTGAACGTTTTGCTACTCACATATTGGCCTACACTACTATGTGCTGTAGAAAGAGGTTTGGAGGACACTTACTGTGTGCACTCTCTTCAGTGTCAATATATACAGAAGTGGAGGGTTCACCTTTTAACAGCAATTGTCATGTGTTACATGTAATCATGTCTCAAGCATTAATTTCTGTATGTAAATATGTTATAGTGATCAAACCACCTTTCCTAACCAGAGGTCTGTTGATGCTGCAGATGTGGGTAATAGCCAGTGTCCATACCACCCCTAATTATTCCACTGCCAATGTCATCTGTCTCATAGTCATCCCCCCAAATAGATAGGAAGTATTCCTCAAGAGGTGTTAAAGGAATTAGTGTTTGAGGCCCCCCAGTACTACAGGCAGTTGGATTATGCTTTGCCTTTACTCTTGCATTTGTCATATGTCCTAAGGGTAGCAATGAGAATGTGGTTCTCCTTATGGCTAAAATTGACCTTTCTGTGTCTGGATCAGTGCTGCTGTTGCATCATTCATTTACCTAAAACAACATCCAAAAGTAAAATACCAAAACTTTATCCACTCATCATCCAAAGAACATAGCAATGAAAGAATGCCTGCTTTCATCACCAATAAATCAAAGATCTGAGTACAAAAACATTTATGGCGACACAACACCCATATTCATATACATCATCTGTACATGCGTAATAGTGTTGCAAGCACTTATGTACACAGCCATCTTATGCCATTAACAGAGTTGTATCCTTCCCCTACTACTTTTCTGAATTTATACTGCCTGTTTTCATAAGCGAGTGACAGTTACAAATCCCACAGTAAGGCAGCATGTATTCTGACAAGACAATATATTGATGAAAATGCAGAACATCAGACTTCACTTACTTCAAATCATATAGTTATACCCTGTGTAGCTTAATCTGTAAAATACTTCCAGTGCTGCTGTTATGAATTTCCATTTGTAAATGACACTCATGTCATCAGTATTGCCATGAATCATCTGACCCATCTGATCAATGGATGACAAAATACTCCTACAAGTTATTGTTCTCTAACATCAATATGAATTGGTTCCCAATAATTTCTAATGTTATTGCTATTTTTAACTTACTCGATGAAGTTTGTGCTTTCCTTAGCCATTTTTCTGCCAGTCTCAAGTTATCACAACTTAATATGGTGGTCTTAAAGTTATTGAAATAAAATGCAGGCTCATATACAAATTTTGTTTGCAAATTAGGCTTAGTTATGCTTATCTCTATGAATAGCAGTAATACATGAGCGCATAAGTCAACAAGTCCATGTAAGTAGTCCTTGGATAGCCATGGATGAGCTGCACAGAGCCAAAGCTGACTTCAGGAAAACACAAACAGGCCTAATATATCTTAGATAGCCCTTTAAATAGAATAGGGAAAATGGAATCTGCTACTGTTGAGTTTGCATAATCCTAATGCTTAATCCATGCCCATCCTATGTAGTATTACACACCTCATCTCCACATATCCCTCAGTAGTTTATATGACATGATAATGAGATCAACAGGAAGATTTATTTATAAAGAAAAGTAAAAAATAATGATGCAACACTGAAAAAAAGCATGTTTAAAGAAATGATTAATGTATGACCTTCAGGTTTATTGTTCAAATCAAGATAACTTTGCAGCACAGAAGCAGAAACACATATAAGCAACTTAAAAAGTAACAATTTCATATCTCGGTTTTATTTACCATGACAAGGAAATGTGAAAGTATTATTTAAAAAAATATATATATGTGCCAAAGCAGTTTGGGAAAACCAAACTTGACACTAGTAGCAGTTCCATGTCTAATGCCACTACTTGGTAGCCGAGTTTGGTTATGGTGATGTCACATTCCAGAAGGCTCGTTCCAAACCTGTGAACCACAGTCCTGCACCTACATTCTTCATTCTGGTATAGGCACTTAGAAAGATGTCAGCAGCTGTAAAGGCATGAGGCTCACTTCCACTATAGTCTACGTCTAAAGGGATTTGTACCTAGGCAAAACTGAATCATCGTTACACAGCACAGAGTGGAAAAAAATGATGTCTGGCAAGAGTTGAGTGAGCACCTCTCATCCCTGACATGGATCACATGCTCTGGCCCTATTGCTACCACAGATATGATGACCTACAGAGGGGTAGGCCTGACTGGCTGAGTAGAAAAGATGATGGTAAGAAGGTCGGATTTCTATAGTATTTTTTCAGTTTTTAATCTTTTTTCTGTAGTATTTTTGCAGTTTTTAATCTTATCAAAAATATATTTAAAGACATACTATGTAAATATTGCATAAATGCAGGTAAGTACAAGAAGAAATATATGTGTAAGTGCAAATATGTATCTATATTTAATCCAAAGGTAGGAGTAGGCATAAATATATCTGTAAACAGAATTACATCTGTATACAAATTTGACATGTTTATGTGCAGATATGGTTTCGTTTATAAATATGGAAGTATCTGTATGAGCAAAAAATGTATGCAAGTATGCATATAAAATGTATGTATAAAAGCAGAAATGTACAGCAGTATAAATATACGTATATATATCTGTGCGTGTATTTAGGCAAAAATAGAAAATAACATGTTTGCATTACAACATAATTTCATATACTGTTGTAATACAGTTTGACATTTTTTTTTTAGAAATAAAAATTAGTTTTTTTTATCCACAAAATATTTTTATGATAAGATGTTAATTTCTTGCAAAATATTGCATATACAACATGGCTGAACTCTGCCACCACACCCTAGGCAGAGTGGAGGAGGGGCTGGGGATGGGGCTAGAGTAGCAAGTGAATGACAAGCATAGAAGTTTCTGAGAAATGCACTGTTTTATTAGTTCTGTATATATTGCTGCTTAAACCCTCTGTATGCTTATATTTATTGAGCAACAAATTATCAAAGCACACATGGGTATTAAATATTTTCAGTGCTTCCATCTGTAACAGTAAGTATGTTTTGTTTAATGCAAGTTGAACTGGAAGTATCAGGATGTCATAACTTATTTTCAGTTGTTTCACTTTAATATTTGTGCAAAGCCTATGTACAACATGTCTCTGAGGAGAAGCTAAAAGTTTATTGCTTAGAGCAAATTCACATGATATTGCTTAAAGCTTGCAAGTAAAGTTTGTAAGGCATAGTGAAAGAAAAAAACTATAATGGAAATGTATGTAAAGGTTGCAGAGAATATGCCCAACCCCCAAAGAGACAAGCTGTACACAGACATAAAAATGTAAAAATTGAAAGTAAGTCATGCTGTCCTAGTTCAACTTGCAGTAAAGAAGTACTTATTATCACAGATGGATTAAGGACAATTTATGTATGAAAATGTGTGCTTTGCTGTTTTCTGGCTTAATAAATGAACACTTACAGCAAGACCTAGTAGAAATATGTACAGAAATAAGAACACTCATTCTTGCACTTGCTTAATAACTTTATTGCCTTGGTGATTAGTAAATATAATCATTGTAATCATGTAAGAAAATTTTAAACACACATCAAACATAGTTAAGCAACCATCCTGTATGCAATGAAAGAGCAGATATCTTATAATAGATAGAAGGAGGAATGAGATTGCAGATGTTGATTGAGACTGCTTGTGAGTACGCAAAAAATTGTTTCCATTCCAAAAAAGTTAAGTAATCAATTATGTGTTTTGTATGTTTTACTTATTTTTAAGTATAAATGCAGAACAAAGATAATAGAAGTAAAGTGCTTTCAAGTAACAATTGCAGTACAATCCATGTCAGACAGACATTATAAACGTATTACCTGTTTCTTATGCTACACCAGCATATTCCATTAGTATCAGTATATTTCAAATATAAAAACCAGAACCACTTCATAGCAATATACTGACTGTTCCCATGTTTCTAGTATCATTTCTCAGAATATTTTTTTCTCAGTTGTTGTTGTGATTTGTCTTTTTGGCTTTTCCCAGTTAGGGGTCACCACAGCGGAACTCCTGTCCGCTAATCATTGGCAGTCGATTTTTATGGTGCCGAGTTGCCAGCCCGACGCCCAACCTTCAGCGAAGGCACTCCCTTTCATGTATGTTTAATAAAAAAAAGTAATCTCTTTTTTTGTAAACATTGCACTGATATACTACATCACGAGTCCATTTATTGTCTTCATTTCTTGATTGTCTCTCGCTGCCCTCCGTCTCTCTTTTTCTTATTTCAGTTATGCATTATTTTCTTTCTTTTTTCTTTATATTTCATTTCTGTTCATTTTCTACAGATCCAGAATCTCTAGGAGCAGTCAATCACTTTCCTTCTAGATCAGTGTGCTCTTACCATCTGTCCATCCAGGGATGTCCTTCCAGAGTCGGGGAGGTGTCCCGTAGGCACACTGGCATGTGGTAGTCTGGCATCTCACAGACCATGAACTTGGTTGAGGATGTGGTAGATCAGGTAGTGGAGACACAACTTCAGCTAGTCTGGGATGCTCTTCAGCAGGTTCAAGACTCACTGCCCCAGTCAGTGTGGAACACCCTGCCATCACAGGCCACTGCCCCTTCAAAATCATGGTCCTCCAGTGCAACAGCAGCAGGCAGTGGAAACATTTGAGGTCCTGTGGCTGGGTTGTCCTTGGGAGCTCAACTCCTCAACTCCTTCCTTAATACTTTCTCTTATCCCATCGAATCTACATACTTCCTACTCAGTCTACCCCTTACATAAAAAAATTTGAAAAATAGCAGGGTCTATTCCCCACTAAAGTAGAGTACTTTTGCTATCCCACATCTTCCATCACAGCCCTCATGATGTGTTCCTTCTGTTTCCCTCTTTATATCTTTTCATTTTCTGTCTTTCCTATCTTCCCTGTTCGACTTTTTTATAGAAACCAACAGGGTGCCCACACAAGGCTCCCCTAAATAAAGCATATAAAATACCTTTTATCATTTTTAAAAGTTAATAAAAATAGCTGCACTGTGTGCCACTTGTGTTAAGTGCTTCAAATGTGCTTGCGCATAGCTGTGTGCATTCATAATAACCAAAAACGTTTTTAGTTATACTAGCACTTATGTTTTCACTTAGTACATCACACATAGGATTCATAATAGCCAAGAACGTTCGTAATTATACTAGCACTTATGTTTTCACTTTGTACTTATTTATTTTATTTATTTTACATTTGTTGACCGGGCTAGTCTAACTGGCTATATGTCCATTTTCAGTAGAGACCCGGGGAGATAAGCACCGAGGAAACAAACAAAATCACATATACAAAAATTAATGTATACAATGAACATTGCAGGTGCAGTACAGAGAATAATCAAAGAGGTCATTCGTGCATAACATAGTGCAAAATATACAGATACAATTAGTACAATACAAAATGTAATTGCAGTACATCATAAAGAAAAAGATGGCAGCTGAATTATACAATATATTAGTATACAAGTAGTCATAAAGAAAAAGTAGGAGCTGGAATTATACAATATATTAGTAAAAGTAGTCTCCTTAATGAGATTCTGAAGATGTAAGTAATAGTATAGAAGGACAAGGTAAGTTGTTATTAAGAAAATTAACTTGATTACTGAGAATAGGAGGGTAGGTTGAACCAAGTAAAAAGAGCTAGTTGATCAGTCAGGTTAAGTACAGGGGCACAACTAGTGTGTTCTGATGAAAAGTTTCAATTTGGTTTTAAAGAGTGATATAGAGGGAAGAGAGGAAAGTTCGTTAGGAAGAAGGTTCCAGGATTTTCCAACAGTATTAGAGAAAAGAGAGTCCCCAGCCCTGTTGTTTGATTTACAGATATTTACAAGAGGTTTATGTGATGATTGTAAGGTCTTTAGATTGTTGTAGGGGGTAATGAGGGTAGATAGTATAGGGGTATTGGCAGGTTGGTAAAGGGTTTTATGAGTAATGGTCAGTTGGTGGAATTTAAGCTGATTTTGTAATTCAAACCATCCTAGCTGCTTTAGATTAAAACAGTGGTGGGTTCTGAAAGGGTTACCTGTAGCAAATCTGGCTATGTTATGGTAGGAGTTTTCCATTTTATTAGGGTTGTTTTTAGAGAGATTACTATATATGGGTGAGGCATAGAGGAGAGTAGAAATTTGATGGATGTGAGCAATAGTTATTCTAGCTGCAGGAGAGAGGAAGGGTTTGATCCTGTAGAGAAAGCCTAGTTTTCTATTAACAGACTTTAGAGTATTGTTAATATGGGTGTCAAAGTTAAGGTTGTTATCTATGGTGATACCTAGTAGTTTGGTAGTTGGATCTGGGGATATGAGAGTACCATTATTGGATGTTACTGTGAAGTCTATTGGGGGGGGACTTACATGTTTGAGTAAAAAGGAGGAGTTTAGTTTTTTGGGGGTTCAGAAGGAGACAGCGCTGTGTATACCATTGTTCAACTGTGTTAAACACATTTTGGGTAAGGGAGTGAAGTTCAGATATAGATGTAGCTGAGCATATAAGTGTGGAATCATCTGCATATTGTATGCATGTAGCTTGTGGGATTGCTAGGTGAAGGTCATTGATAAATATGGAAAACAGGAGAGGTCCTAATATGGACCCTTGAGGAAAACCAATGTTAACGGGCAGATGGGTAGATAGAATGTTATGCCAAAGTACAGCCTGTTGTCTGTTATCTAAGTAGGACTGGAACCATTTTATACCTAGTGCATCTAGTGACAGGGATTTGAGGATATTTATAAGTATCTGGTAATTTACCGTATCAAATGCCTTAGACAGATCTATAAACAGTGCAGAGGAATATTGAGGTTACGTTTTTTGTTAATACAGTAAGTAAAGGAAAGGAGGGCAGTAGTAGTGCTGTGGGAAGGTCTGAAACCATGTTGAGAATTTGAAAGTAAGTTATTTTGGATTAAGTTTTAAGCTTATTAAACTGGATTAAGCTTTACCAGAAAGGCTCATCCAGACTCTGCTACACTTTGCTGTGAAGGAAAGGTTAGTTTGCTGTTATTTTTTGTATTTCTGTATTGCCTTTCTATATTTTGAATACTGTAGTTTGTTTTCTTTATCTTGTGTTTTGCTTGCATTCTGTTCTAACAGCATATTAAAACTTCAAAAGAGACCACAGCTCTCTCTGTTCTGAGTCAGGCAGAAATACCACTGTCTTTCTAGTTGCCCGCCTCTTATGTTAATCTGACCATATATCTAATTTCTCTCTACTTTCACTGGCTTATGTGAGTAATCACAAAACCATCACTTTTGAAATCCCACCCCTTCAATTATTTAAATTTATTGGCCATCCTACAGTATTTCATAGCACCAAAATACAAAAGTAACCACCCCTTTCAGTCCATCTTACTGTTTTAAAAATAGTAACTCTCCACTAAACCTTAACTTTTTAAACAGGTAAAACTCAAGTTACCTACTTTCATATCTAACTTCTCTAGTGCACACTGCAGAGTGCATTCTTTTCAATCTTACCTTTAAGCATCCCTGTTACTAGCACTTTCTCTAATACCTAAAAAGATCATCTGTACTTGACTCCAAGTAGACTTTTCTCTATCTGTTAAACCTAGCACTTGCTCCTATAGTACTTATTACCTTGATACGGCACTCTTATAGATAGCACCCCAAAAGGCAAACCCCCATTTCTCGGTCACCCACGTCCCCGGAATCTCTTTTAAAGTTTTTGTCTAGTCCTTCTAGCATGTCGAGGGATCAGTTGCTAGTGTCCTCTCCTGCTCAGCTGGTGAACCTGGGAATATTGAGGCAATGTTACAATTGCCTCATGTACACAGACAACCCTCTCCTCCTCCCACAAAACACAAATACATGCGAGAGATGCAACTATACGGCCAAACTGGAGGCTGAGCTCTCTCAACATAGGACTGGCAAGACCAGTCAGGAGGAGAAGGTTACCACACACACTATAGACCCAGTCTCACATAGTACCATCACAACCTCAAATCATACACATAAACACACAAAGACATACTCGGCTCTGATCAAAAATCTACCAAAACAGCAGAGGCCACCAAAGCAGACACCCAAACAACCACCACCTCAGAACACAACACCTGCAACACATAGACCTCACAGTCAGAGTGTCAAACAGTCACAGCCCTTAAGGCCAAACACAATGCCAGACACACTAGTCATTGGTGACTCCATAGTCAGACACACTGACGTCCCGCTCACCAGACTGAGTAAGGAGAAGGTCACAGTAAGCTGCCTGTCGGGCGCTAGAATCCGCCACATAACGCAAGCACTCAAGTCTCTCAACAGCAGGTACAAATACGACTCAGTCATTGTCCACGCTGGTGTAAACGACCTGAGACGTACCTCCTTGGACTACATGAAAAGAGACATTGAGGAGCTCTCTGATTATGTAGCCCAGGCAGGTATGACCCTGACCTTGAGCAGTATCCTACCTTCACCAAGAATGATGCCACAATACAGAGATAAGATGATCAGCTTTAACAATTGGCTTAAACTCTGGTGTCATTCAAAGGGGATCCAATGTCTGTCTGCCTGGGATGACATGCTGGACAAGCCACGCTGCTTCCAAGGGACGGCTTGCACCTGTCACCCTGGGATTCCGGATGTTGGCAAAGGCTCTTGCCACCCCATAGTGCCTTTTTAGGCAAGGCTCAAATTCTAAACCTACCACCCTAGAACACAAAAAGGAAAAAAACTAAGGGTAATGCTGCTCAATGCCAGAAGTCTAAATCTCAAAATGCACGCACTCGAGGCCCTTCTCAGTATGGAGAACATCGATGTCTGTGCAGTGACAGAAACCTGGTTCAAGGCTCCTGAGAGCACCCCAGCACTATCAGGTTTTACCTCTTATCATGCGTTCCGGCCCCAAAATCCGGACAATACCAAGAAAGGAGGTGGGGTATCCATATTCATCAAAGACACCCACACCTCAAGACTGGTGGCAACGCACGATGCATCGGAGACCATCCAGGTGCAATTAACCATAGGCAAGACTGCTCTACAAATTGTAGCATGTTACAGGCCACCCTCACAAACTCAGGAACCTCACATGGCCTTCCTGAAAACACTAGAGGGATAAATGTATCACCAAACACCATCATACTAGGTGACTTCAATTACCCTAATATAGACTGGGAACACTACTCAAGCCCGAACACCCTAGCCCAAAAGTTCCTGGAATTCATAAACTCAAATGCCATGGAACAACTAGTCACCATCCCCACAAGAGGAGAAAACATACTTGATCTCATCATCACGAACATGGGAGCACAATGTTCAACACCGAAGTATACCCCTCACTGGTGAGATCAGATCACAAACTAATCTCGCTGGAGGTCCTCATCCCACCCCCACCTGAAATAAAAGACCACAGTAAAGAACTTCTCGGCCGACTTCACACTTCTAAAGACTAGTGTGGTCTCCTTTAAGGCCCCGAGCCGGCAGAAAACAGTACTCAAGCCGCTGAATCACTTACAAATGCCTTCTACCAGCACCTGCAGGACTGCATGGATAAGGCAATCCCAAGCAAAACAAAGACTCTTTGTACCAAAGGCAAGCGTCCAGTCTGGTGGACCCCAGCCATAAACAAACTCTACAACAAAAGGAGGAAGCTACTACAAGATAGAGCAAAATCCTTAAAAGGTAAGACACCCTTGATCACTATAAGTAAAAACTAAGAGCTCTCATAAAATCATCCAAAGCAAATTTTGAGAGAAAAATAGCTAAAGACTCAAAAGACAATCATAAGGCCTTCTTTAGCTATGTTAGAAACCTGGGAGGAAACTCCCAGATATGCTCAGAACTAGTTCAAAATGATGTGAAGATTACTGATCCTACAGACATTGCCAACATACTGGCTGACAGGTTCAGTGCAAACTTCTCCCCTCCCCAAAGGAGAGATATCTATACCAAGCGATTGCAGCCCCCCAAACATCTCCAATGCCCAAGTGAGAACTGCTCTCTCCAAAGCAAAAAACACAGCATCCATGGGACCTGATGGTGTCCCCGGCTGTGTGCTCCACAAACTCACCGAGGAATTAAACCCACAGCTAGGACAGCTGTTTAATCATAGTCTTACCTCTGGATACATCCAGGAGTGGCGCACTGCAACTGTGGTCCCACTTCACAAAGGCGGTGCCTCCACCGACCCTGGAAATTACCGGCCATTAGCTTGACAAGCCTTATCTGCAAAGCCATGGAGAGGATCATAATGGACCTCATAAATAAAGACATAGGGAATTTGCAGACTTTGGATCCATCCCAGTTTGGCTTTGTCAAAGGCAGATCATGCCTTCTAAACTTGGTTGACTTTTTGAAACAGTCACCAAAGCCATTGATGAGGAAAGGCAGTCCATACAGCCTACCTCGATCTGGCGAAGGCCTTGATACAATACCCCACTCGGGTATCATTGAAAAACTCATCAGCTTAAATGTTAACCCATACATCACAAGATGGGTTGCAAACTGGCTGAGTGACAGAACCCACAGGGTCAGAGTTGCTGGCGCCATGTCAGACTCAAAGCCTGTCACAAGTGGTGTACCACAGGGCTCAGTCCTGGGCCCACTCTTGTTTGGCATCTACTTTTCCAGTACAAGCAAACACAGGAGGGTTATGGCTGACAAAGTTTGCAGATGACTGCAAACTGGGTGCCATAGTAGAAAACACATCTGACACAGATATCCTTCAGAAGGGTCTCACATAAACGCATAACTGGTGCCAGACCCATCGCTTAAAGTTAAATGCCAAAAATGCATAGTCATACCCTTCGGAAAAACAAGGTTACCCCTAGCTACCAAATAGGTGGCAATCCACTGAGCACAGAAGAAGTTATCAGGGACCTGGGGACCCAGGTTGATAGTAGTCTGTCATTCGACACCCATGTAGCTAAAGTAGTTAGGAAGACCTTCTACATTGCCCACCTTATCATGAAGGGATTCTCATCTAGATCAAGGGAGGTCATAGTCTCCCTATACTCATCACTCACCAGACCAATGATTGAGTAGAATGCCCCATTCGAATGTATCTGACCCGACACTTGCAGCAGCTGGAGAGGCCACAAAGTTCCTCACCAAAAGGATAAAGGGTCTCAAACATCTGTCCTATGCTGCCCGACTGAAAGAACTCCAGCTCTATTCAGTCGCTTACCGCTTGCTCAGAGGTGACCTTTGCCTAACATACAAGGCCATGTCAAACCCAGATTTGATGAATATGCTTCACCTCAAAAAATCTAGATCTGTCAGAGTCACAAGGGCAGGAGACTTAAACCTCGACACGGCTATTAATAGGACGTGCTGGAGGGATAGATTCATCACCCAAAGACTCCCTATGCTGTGGAATAAAATCCCGGTATATGTGAGGCAGAGCACCTCGCTGGCCTTGTTCAAGATAAATCTTGACCAATGGATGGGAGATCGCAGATATACCCCAGGGATTACCTCAGTGTCACTGCTCAACATAGGCACAGCAAAATAATGGGTATAATTCCCCATACTAAAGGGGTGGCGTAAGCCACAAAACTATGGGCTAGGCTTGTAAATGCCCTCTGGCAGATAGCCTAGTATGAACCTATGAACCTATGAACCTATAAGTGGTCTAGCAATTGTCTGTGGATGCATTTTTCCATGATCTTTGCTAAGGGAGAAAGTAGGGCTATGGGATGGTAATTGGAGAGTTCAGTAGAGTTTCCACCCTTGAGAAGGGGGATAATATGGGATACTTTCCAGATTTTAGGGATGTGCCCTTCACTGATGGTTCTATTGATGAGAATGGAAATGGGATAGGCGATGGATTTGGCTGCCTTTTGTAGATATTCAGCGGGTAGTTGGTCTGCTGAAGGAGTGCACAGTTTCAGTTTTTGGATAAGGGCAAGAATATATGTTGTTGGGACTGTTTGAAAGAGAAATGGAGGGGGTGGGTTAAAGTTAGAGTTGGATATAGTTAAGTTCTGAGTAGATAACTGACTGGCAAGAGTTTGAATGGCCTCAGTGAAAAAGGTATTAAAGGCATTAGCAGTCTGCTTGGGATTCTCCTGGTCTGTGCCTTGTGGGTTTGGTGTGATGGATTGACCTGGGTGTAATAATTGATTAATACTCACCCAGAACTTTTATGGTTTATTATGGTGAGTCTGTTGGAATTGTAGGTAGTAGTTTCTTTTGTCAGACAGTATAGCTTTTTTAGTTTCATTTCTCAGCTGTCTGAAGTTTTGTTGGTCTGCTGGGTTTTTAGTTAAACAAGATTTATTCCAGTATTTATTTCTGAGATGGATTTTATGCCTGGTTTCTTTTTTTGAAAGCCATGGGGCAGATTTAGTTCTCATTCTAATAGAGCAGGTTGGTGCATGGTGGTCTAGTATGGCTAGGAAGTTAGAATTAAAGTAATTAACAGCTTCTTCCAGTGTGAGGTATTTTAAGGGAGACCAGTTACATGCTCTTAGTTCCATCTGGAAGAGATCGGGGTTGAAGTTTTTCTTGGTTCTAATTGTCCTAGATATAGTTGGATTAGGTAGATTGGATTTAAGCCTGATGATGTAAGTTAGTGAGTGGTCACTTACATCATCAGGGAGGGTTCCAGCTTCATATGTCTGGGGATGATTATTTATGAGAATCCAATCTAAGGTACTTTCTTTCTTATTAGGCTTGTTTATCCTGGTAGGGGAGGTAATGGTTTGAGAAAAACCAAAAAGGTTAATATGGCTGGTAGGGTGGCTACTGCTACAACACTTCCAGTCAATGTTAAAATCACCTAGGATTATGATTTCTTGGGGTACATTTTGGGATAACCAACAAAGAATATTTTCTATGGTGGCAATGTCATTACCAGGAGGAAGATAGATACAGATAATATAGATGGATATGAATGTGTTAAGTTGAAGCTTGGTAATAAGAATTTCAGTGTTGGAGTCTTGAGGTGGTTTATAGTCGTAGGTAGTAATGTGTAACCCATATTTAAATAAGATAGCTACACCACCATCCTTTTTGGTTGCACGGTCAAGTCACAAAATATTATAACCGGGTAGGATGACTTAATTGTCTTTAGTTACAGGTTTTAACCAAGTTTCTGTTAAACAAAGAATGTCAAAGGAGTAGACTTCCAAGAGAGCATGGAGTTGTGCAACTTTGTTATTAATGCTACGTATGTTGAGGTGAGCTAATAAGAGTGAGTTAGGTAGTTTGATAAGGGAATGGATAGTAGAGGGGTTGGGGTTGAGGAGTTGAGTGGTAGTAGCAGTTGTTGGGCCTGGGTTTGGGTGAATGTCTCCATCTTTTAAAGAGAAGGGTAGTGTTTGAAGTCTAGGATTTGGGAATTTACTATATAGAGGTAGAGATTTTCTGGGATTGGGAGAGTAATATCTAATGTGGGCTATCCTATGGTATTTTGCTAGTAGATAGCTGGGTGTAGATGTTATGTTAACATGGTAATTAAAATAGGTAGAGAAAGAGAGGTAAATAGCTTATTGAGGTAGAGAAGGTGTGGATATATTGGGTGTTCATAGGAGGGTAGCAGGTAAGCTAAAGTTAGAGGTGGTAGAAGTGTAAGTATGAGTAACCTCTGTAAGAGGGCTAGGGTGGGTAGCTTATACATCTGGAAGGGTAAGTTGTTTTTTTTTTCTCAAAAAATTTTTTATTAATTATATGAATAGCAAGACAATTAAAAGATTATACATAACAAGAAGGCATAAATGAACATATAACAATTCATCTAGTGATAACAACCTTCATGAGATTTTGATAAGTTATTTAGAAATAAAACATACACCATATGTACACTATATATAAGTTAGGCAACCTGAGAGGAAAAAAAAAAAAATATTTAACATTAACTATTTAATATGTTTAGAACCTTTTCTAACACAACCTTTCTAATAGCTTTTTTTTTTGGACTTCCACCTAAGTATCTTTGAGCATCAATAAATTTAAAAGCCATTTTCTGGAAAGTAACCCATTTTAATTTAGAACGATCAATCCAATTTTGTATTATATAAAGTTTTAGTAATGAGCAAATAAAAATGATAACATGAATATCAACTTTTGAAAGATGAATCAATGGAATATGTAGAATAGCAAATTCCCACGTCAACGTGGATTTTTGATATCCCATTTTCTGCAGTCTGACTTTCAAAGATGTCCACAATCTGTGAGAAAAATGACAATACCGTAGAATATGAAGGAGGTCTGCTTGGGGATGAGAACAGCATGAACACGAAGGGGACTTATTTGGGTTAAATTTGTTTAATTTGATTGGGGTAAAGTAGGCATCATTATTAATCATTAATTGTGTGTATGCTAATTTTTTAAAAGGGATAAATTCCTTAGTGTCTAATAGCCAGGACTTTCTGAGATTCTGACAATTGGGAATTATAATTCAACCAAACATTAGATAAAAGACAGTTGTGGTCCATCATTAAAGAATTAATTAATTTATATGAGTTTGAGAGCAGATGATGAAAGTATTTTGATAATCGTGTTAAGGTTTTTCAATTGTGAGTCTATGGGGACCAGAGATACAAATTTGTTTTTAATTATTGCTCTTAGTTGTGTAAGAATTGGTGAGTAATTCCAGTTTACTTTCAATAACTTACGCCAGTCAGATAAAGGCAAGTCAAGATATTTCAAAACATCTCCTACTTTTAGATTTTTAATTAAAGGATAGTTTAAGTTCAAAAGTTTATTGTCCAATAATATATTTGGGTTTAGATGAATTGGCTGAACATGGTGAGATCTTTTCTAGTTTACACATTTTGAGTAAGGTTTGGAAATCTCTAATCTTTTGTTTAAATACTGTAGATATATTTTTAATAAATAAACTATCCAGAGAGATAAAGGAATAGCTTCAGGATTTAAATTATTAGAAATGACATAATTATACCATAATTTTATCCATAAAGAGTGATTTGGATAAGAAGTGTTATTGAATTTAGAGATAGTAAGAAGTTTATTGGATGAGACAATCAAATAATAGAGATAAAGATTAGGTAAACCCAAACCTCCCTTGTCCTTCGAAAATGCCAATCTAGAATAGGAAATTCTAACAGATTTAGGGAACCATATGAATTTTGCCAAAGCTTTATTTACAGACTCAGAGAAAATTTATGAAATTATCTGATCAGATGATGAGAATTGGTAAAGAAATTTAGGCAGAATATTAATTTTAATAATGGCCACCCTTGAAAGAAATGAAAGGTTTAGATGCTTCCATCTGTCCATATCAGACAATATAGAGTTCCATAATTTATTAATATTATTTTGAAAGGAAGATTTATTATTGTGTTCTAAATTGATTCCTAAATATTTTATATTATAAGTAAACTGAAAATGATCGTCTGGAAACAAAAAAAGATTTGTGTGCTAAATGATTTAAGGGAAAAATATGAGTTTTTGTAGAATTTAAAAGATAGTTGGAAACCAAAGAAAAATAATCAATAGAATTCATTATTTTCTGTAATCAGATAATGGAGTTTGAAAGTAGATTACTAAATCATCCATAAAAGCAGAGAAATGAATATTAGTATTAAGAATTCTAGGGATGTTATGAAAAGTATTTTGAGTAATAAACAATAGCAAAGGTTCTAAGTAAATGTTGAAAAGAAAAGGGGACAATGGACAACCCTGTCTTGTTCCTTTAGTGATCTTTATCGAGCAGAAAATTGACCATTAATGTATAGTCTAGTAAACATATTCTTGTATAAAACTTTTAAAAATTTATAAAGAATAAGGGAATATTAAAACATAACATAGTTTGAAATAGAAAGTTCCAACATACTCTGTCAAAGGCATTTGATGCATCTATAATCAAAGCATATATAGGGTTTGGATTTTTCTTAATGAGATGAAGTATAGTCTCTAAAGATAGAGTATTATCCCAAGCATGTCTCTGAGACATAAAACCTGATTGATCTGACGAGATAATTGAGGGTAAAATCCGTTTAAATCTGTTAGCCAGAATAGATGACAGAATCTTAATATCCACGTTAATTAAAGAAATGGGTCTATAATTTACTGGGTCAGATTTATCTTTATTATTTTTAGAATTAGAATGGTTTTGGATGTGTTCCAATGAATATCTGAGATATCATTAACTCTTATATGATTGTAAACTTTAAATAGAAAGGGAAGAACTACCAATTTGAAAGTTTTGAAAAATTCTGGAGTAAAACCATCAGGTCCCGGAGATTTACCCAATTTAAGATTATCTATTGAATCCGAGATTTCTTGTACCGATATAGGGGTAGAAAGTAGTTTTTGCTGATTATCATTAAGTTTAGGGAACTGCAAAGAGTCTAAAAAGAGTTTTGAGTGATTATCTTTAACAGAATTAGAAGAACCTGAATATAACTCAGTGTAAAGAGAGGTGAAAAGTTGAATAATCTCATCAGTATTATATAATCTGTTATTATAAGATAAAGATGTAATATTTGGATTTCTGAAGTTAACTTTAATAATTCTCGCTAACAATTTAGATGGAACCTGGGCCCACTCTGAATATGAAGCAAGTAGCTTTTGTTCAGCTAAGGAGAGGTTATTTTGGTGAAGCAGAATTAAATCTTTCTGACAATCAAAAATTTGTTTTTCTAAAGTAGCATCATAGTTCAGACTAAGATGATTTTCCAACGAAGAAATTCTTGATTTTAAGAATTCCTCTTTCTTAAAGTATTGTTTTTGAAAAAGCAGCTTTACTAATAAATAAACCTCTTAATCTTGCTTTACATGCAGCCCATTGTATGTCATAAGGAATGTCTGATGATTCAAGACTATTCACCACTTCATTTAGGATTTCTGAAGCTTGTTTGCAAATATCTTCATTTGACAATAAGTTATTATTTAAGGTCCACTTATTAAACATAGTTTTATTTTTGATATTGGGTTTTATGTTCAATTTTAGTGAAATTCTTGAGTGATCCGAAAAGAATCTGGGTTCTGTAGGAAAGTCCACAATATATTTTGAAATATAATCTGAAATTAGAAAGAAGTCTAATCTGGACCACGAATGATAGCACTTAGAATAATAAGTATATATCATTCTTGTTTATATTTTTAACAGTGCGTAGGGGATCTATTAAATTATATTCTGTCATCAAATCATTTATAGCCAGAGTAGATTGAAGATTATAGGTGACAGTGGAGCGGGAACGATCAATTACAGGGTTTATAACTGCATTCCAGTCACCACCCACTATAATATGATGATCCTTATAGGATGCAAGAATATTGTAAATTTTTAAAATGAACAAATGTTGTGAATTACATGGGCCATATAGATTTAAAATTAATAAGGGTTTGTCCAAACCAGCAATAGAAGCGTAAATAAGCACCACCTCTCCTCATCATCAAATTTCTCATCAATAATATTCCCAATGAATTTTTGTTTAATGATTATAGCTACACCTCTGGAGTTAGATGAGTCACCTGAAGCTATAATCTTTTGATCCATTTTTAACTCTTTATTCCAATCAATATGTGAAATATGGGTCTCTTGAATAAAACAAATGTTAGCCTGTGATTTAAAGATCATATGAAATAATAGTGACTTTTTCATTTTATCTTGAATGCCTCTAACATTCCAAGAATCTAAAATTATGTCAACAGGCATATTCTACAAGTATAATCATTATTGATGCTATAAAAGTGAACTCAAGGTGCAAATCCAACACAACATTAAAAAGAAGAAGAAAAAAAATAAAAGAAAAAACAGTCTAAGTATTCAAGCAAGTCATCAAATAACATTTGTTGAAAAAAAAAGAAAAAGTTTTTAAGAACCATGAAATGTATAATAATAACCTTTATCCTAACCCTAGTGCCTACCCACCAATCCCCCTGTGATAAAGGAAGAGCAGAAGAACATGAAAAAACATTGTAATTATAGATAATAATAACCTCAAGTTAGAATACAAATTACTCAAAGGAAGCCTAACATAACATAAAGTCCGAGTAATACTACTAAAAATATATACAAAATTAACTAATTTCAAGACGTCCAACATGCTTAATCCCTACTTCTAATACTAATCTAAAGCTCCTATCCTTAAATTGAAATTTATAGTGATTAAATGTATTTCCTCAAGTATTTCAAGAGAAAGAGAAACAAGTAAATAATAAATAAATCACACTCTGCTTAACTAGAACACTATCATAAGAAGTAATACAATTAAAACTGAAAGATATGTAAGATAACATATACAAGTATAACAAAACTAACTGGTAACATTATAATATAAGTAAATAAGCATAGCATTACTGAACTAAAGATAATAGCCATGCACTATCTACTGAACCTTCTTTAGTACTTTAGTGATAATTTCATTAATCAACATGACCATTAGTATGATAAAAGCACTAATACCTGTAGAATGAGTATTTAGTTATAGTACTAGGCTATCTGCCCGAGGGCATTTACAAGCCTAGCCCATAGTTTTGTGGCTTACGCCACCCCTTTAGTATGGGGAACTATACCCATTATTTTGCTGTGCCTCTGTCGAGCAGTGACACTGAGGTAATCCCTGGGGTATATCTGCGATCTCCCATCCATTGGTCAAGATTTCTCTTGAACAAGGCCAGCGAGGTGCTCTGCCTCACATATACCGGGATTTTATTCCACAGCATAGGGAGTCTTTGGGTGATGAATCTATCCCTCCAGCACGTCCTATTAATAGCCGTGTCGAGGTTTAAGTCTCCCGCCCTTGTGGCTCTGACGGATCTAGATTTTTTGAGGTGAAGCATATTCATCAAATCTGGGTTTGACATGGCCTTGTATGTTAGGCAAAGGTCACCTCTGAGCAAGCGGTGGCGACTGAATAGAGCTGGAGTTCTTTCAGTCGGGCAGCATAGGACAGATGTTTGAGACCCTTTATCCTTTTGGTGAGGAACTTTTGTGGCCTCTCCAGCTGCTGCAAGTGTCGGGTCAGATACATTCCGAATGGGGCATTGTACTCAATCATTGGTCTGATGAGTGATGAGTATAGGGAGACTATGACCTCCCTTGATCTAGATGAGAATCCCTTCATGATAAGGTGGGCAATGTAGAAGGTCTTCCTAACTACTTTAGCTACATGGGTGTCGAATGACAGACTACTATCAACCTGGGTCCCCAGGTCCCTGATAACTACTTCTGTGCTCAGTGGATTGCCACCTATTTGGTAGCTAGGGGTAACCTTGTTTTTCCCGAAGGGTATGACTATGCATTTTTTGGCATTTAACTTTAGGCCATGGCTCTGGCACCAGTTATCCGTTTCTGTGAGACCCTTCTGAAGGATATCTGTGTCAGATGTGTTTTCTACTATGGCCCAGTTTGCAGTCATCTGCAAACTTTGTCAGCCATAACCCTCCTGTGTTTGCTTGTACTTGAAAAGTAGATGCCAAACAAGAGTGGGCCCAGGACTGAGCCCTGTGGTACACCACTTGTGACAGGCTTTGAGTCTGACATGGCGCCAGCAACTCTGACCCTGTGGGTTCTGTCACTCAGCCAGTTTGCAACCCATCTTGTGATGTATGGGTTAACATTTAAGCTTATGAGTTTTTCAATGATACCTGAGTGGGGTATTGTATCAAGGCCTTCGCCAGATCGAGGTAGGCTGTATGGACTGCCTTTCCCTCATCAATGGCTTTGGTGACTGTTTGAAAAAGTCAACCAAGTTTAGAAGGCATGATCTGCCTTTGACAAAGCCAAACTGGGATGGATCCAAAGTCTGCAAATTCCCTATGTCTTTATTTATGAGGTCCATTATGATCCTCTCCATGGCTTTGCAGATAAGGCTTGTCAAGCTAATGGGCGGTAATTTCCAGGGTCGGTGGAGGCACCGCCTTTGTGAAGTGGGACCACAGTTGCAGTGCGCCACTCCTGGAGTGCATCCAGAGGTAAGACTATGATTAAACAGCTGTCCTAGCTGTGGGTTTAATTCCTCGTTGAGTTCGTGGAGCACACAGCCGGGGACACCATCAGGTCCCATGGATGCTGTGTTTTTGCTTTGGAGAGAGCAGTTCTCACTTGGGCGTTGGAGATGTTTGGGGGGCTGCAATCGCTTGGTATAGATATCTCTCCTTTTGGGGGGGAGAAGTTTGCACTGAACCTGTCAGCCAGTATGTTGGCAATGTCTGTAGGATCAGTAATCTTCACATCATTTTGAACTAGTTCTGAGCATATCTGGGTGTTTCCTCCCAGGTTTCTAACATAGCTAAAGAAGGCCTTATGATTGTCTTTTGAGTCTTTAGCTATTTTTCTCTCAAAATTTGCTTTGGATGATTTTATGAGAGCTCTTAGTTTTTTACTTATAGTGATCAAGGGTGTCTTACCTTTTAAGGATTTTGCTCTATCTTGTAGTAGCTTCCTCCTTTTGTTGTAGAGTTTGTTTATGGTTGGGGTCCACCAGACTGGACGCTTGCCTTTGGTACAAAGAGTCTTTGTTTTGCTTGTGATTGCCTTATCCATGCAGTCCTGCAGGTGCTGGTAGAAGGCATTTGTAAGTGATTCAGCGGCTTGAGTACTGTTTTCCGCCGGCTCGGGGGCCTTAAAGGAGACCACACTATGAGTTTAAGCCAATTGTTAAAGCTGATCATCTTATCTCTGTATTGTGGCATCATTCTTGGTGAAGGTAGGATACTGCTCAAGGTCAGGGTCATACCTGCCTGGGCTACATAATCAGAGAGCTCCTCAATGTCTCTTTTCATGTAGTCCAGGAGTGCGTCTCAGGTCGTTTACACCAGCGTGGACAATGACTGAGTCGTATTTGTACCTGCTGTTGAGAGACCTGAGTGCTTGCGTTATGTGGCGGATTCTAGCGCCCGACAGGCAGCTTACTGTGACCTTCTCCTTACTCAGTCTGGTTAGCGGGACGTCAGTGTGTCTGACTATGGAGTCACCAATGACTAGTGTGTCTGGCATTGTGTTTGGCCTTAAGGGCTGTGACTGTTTGACACTCTGACTGTGAGGTCTATGTGTTGCAGGTGTTGTGTTCTGAGGTGGTGGTTGTTTGGGTGTCTGCTTTGGTGGTCTCTGCTGTTTTGGTAGATTTTTGATCAGAGCCGCCGAGTATGTCTTTGTGTGTTTATGTGTATGATTTGAGGTTGTGATGGTACTATGTGAGACTGGGTCTATAGTGTGTGTGGTAACATTCTCCTCCTGACTGGTCTTGCCAGTCCTATGTTGAGAGAGCTCAGCCTCCAGTTTGGCCATATAGTTGCATCTCTCGCATGTATTTGTGTTTTGTGGGAGGAGGAGAGGGGTGTCTGTGTACATGAGGCAATTGTAACATTGCCTCAATATTCCCAGGTTCACCAGCTGAGCAGGAGAGGACACTAGCAACTGATCCCTCGACATGCTAGAAGGACTAGACAAAAAAACTTTAAAAGAGATTCAAAAAACAACTACCAAGCAACCATATCTCAAAATGAAAAACAATTCAGTCTGGAGATGCATCTATTAACTAGATAATAATAGTCCAGGAACTATTCAAAATGAAATATAAGCTGTAAGGTTTTAACACTAGTTAATATACATGAATAAAGTATAATTATATTATTAAATAGTAACTTAAACAGCATCATATATATTGGACTGAATGTACAACAATGTGCATACATATAATTTTAAATCTACTTTTTGAATATTTTACTAATGACTCTGTTAGGTTATGTAGCCATACTATTCTTCTAAGCTATAGATGTAACATAGCAAAACAGCATGAAAAGACAAGGCTTTTAAAGTAAACATTTTGAACATCTAATTAAAACAGAAACAAGCAAGCTAAATGCAGTAAATCTAAGGGCTTAAATATATACATGTAGATTCAGCTAATCATATTAAAGATAGTTATTTCAAACCTTTCAAATAAGTAAAGGCTTTCTTAAACATAAACTACTAATCATAAATATCACATCCAGCCTCTGAGAAGAGAGAGAGCAGAGAATAGAAAGAACATGAAACTTTCATATGAACAGGTATACTTTGTAACATTTGTCAAATTAAACACTTCAGTATAATATAAAATATTGTATGAAAAATATTCTGAATAGGAAAATATGTTCATTTCTTTACACATCCTTTAGAATTTTAATATATAAAACTAACCTGTTCATTTGTTTCCAGAAACATTTTCACTCTGCTTTATGAAAGTAGCAGCTTGCTTTGAAGTCATGCAGACACACTAAAAGTCACTGAATATATTATGTGACATGAATCTGTTTAAATTTAAAAAGCAACCTTCATTTATGAAGAGAAAACACTTTAAATAATAGCCAGATCTATTAAAAGTTAGTGCTATTGAATACTTGTTGAAAACAAGCAGACTTGTGTATTTGAAACTGTCCTTCTTTCCTCACAAATGATGACATCACCATCCATCTCAGAGAGACTGTAGTGTGCATGTTCATGCAGAGCATCAGCTGGAACTCTGAGGGAAGATTTTCTTGCTAGAATGTTGAGATGGAATGTTTTTCCCTCCAAAAATCATTTAGCTTACACAGAAGGCTGTAACTCCAAAGCTTGTAGTAAAATTAACATATTATCTATTTACACAGCAAGTATATGTGAGAGAAAGAGAAAGAAGTAAATACAGGAATTTAAATGCTTCTATTAATCCACACAAATCTAACAAGCATATATCCTGTCACTGCACACTGTCACACCAAATCCATCATGTGTAAATTACATGACAAGTTCTTAAGGTAATATTATTATGTCACACCAGAATTACAAATCATGTAACACAAATACTGTCAGATTAAAGAAAAGAAAAGATCAAACCTTATTGTAGTTCTTTAACAGTAGAATATTAAGATACAGTGTCAGGAAGCTTTTTAAATGTTTTAAGAAAAATGTCTTTTGCATCTTTAGGATCTGAACATACAAATCTTTTGTCATTAGCTGTGAAAGACAGGGTATTAGGATATGCCATTCGAAATCTAATCCCTCTTTTATCAAGTCAGCACAATAGGGGCTAGTTTTTGTCTATTTAATTTGATCTGTGCAGGAAGATCTTGGGAAAATGATAGTTTGTGAGACTTCCATATGAATTGTTTCTTTGTTTTAGCAGTTTCTAGGATCTGGAAAGTGTCTTGAAAGTTTAGTAACTTAGTATAAATTAACCTTGGTGTGGAAGAATCTTGCTTTTGCGCAGTGCTCTGTGTGCTCTCTCTACAATTATAGATTTTGAAGAAGCTTCACAATTTAATAGTGTTTCAAAGATATTTTTAGTCACAGATAAGTTTTTATTGTCATAAGATTCAGGTAAACCACGAATAATGATGTTATTTCTTGACTCCTGGCTTCCAGATCCAATATTTTAGCTTGTAAATCTGAAACAGTTTTATCTCTAGATTTAAAGTCACTTTCCAATAAGTCTGTTTTAACCTCCAAAGCTAAGATTTTATTTTCAGTAGTAACAATACTATCGTTTATTTGCTTTAAAGATTTACTAAAGTCTGCAAACTGTTCTGAAAAGTTTTGTATAGCACTTTGGATTGGTTTTAATGCTATTTTTAGTTCTTCTAAAAGGAAATTTGAGCCATTTAAATCTTTATTACTTACATTAAAAGTTTCTGTAGGTTGTCTAGATGATTTCAGTCTTTTTGAACCTGAATCTTTTTCAGGAGAGAGCATTGAAGTATATTTGGCCTTTGTAGGCTGAGTCTCCATGGAGTCAGATTTTGTAGCCATGCCCAGAAATGGAATGCAGTTAACAGGATACCAGGAACAGACTGGAGCAGTAGGAGTCCCAGCAGCAGAGAGACCAAGAATGTTCTGAGGTAAAATAAATCCCAGGATAATAATTCCAGAAGAAAAAATAATCCAAATGCGTAGAAAAAGATTTATAAAATCTTTTAGTATAAAAATTTGAGGAAAAAGGTTGATGTAAAGTTGTAAAAAAAAAACAAAAGTTAAATAGCTGTGAGGAGCTCAGAGAGTAAGGACTAGACTAGTCGGCGGCCATCTTGGAAAGCCAAGGGTAAGTTGTTAGGTTGCTGTTATAGGCTCGGAGGTATATTAGGTGTGGAAAGGAATAGGTGGAGGGTGTGGTGGGAGAGATAGGGAGTGGTAAGTGAAAGGAGGGAATTGGAGTTAAGTGGCCAATGGTGAAGGGTTTGTGATTGGTGGAAGAGGTAAGGGTTATGGTTAGATGGTATAAGAGTAGGACCCCTGGGGGTGGGTGAGATTTGGGGATAGGGTAGGGTAGCGGAGTGAGCCCGCAGGGTGAACGGAGCAGATAGAGACAAGTGAAGGAGAAGGTAGAGAAGAAACTATCAGCAATGCTAGTAACTGAAGGAAAGTTACGCAAGTCAGGAGTGGGAAAGATCAGAAATAAAGCAGAAGTCTGTGAGAAAAAAAAAACGGTGGGTGTAGACAGTGAAGTAAAGGGTAAGTGAGAAAATAGGAGCTGGTCTAGGACTTAAGAAATTTAGTGTAATTACAGAAGAAATACAGAGGGATAAGCAGGGGATAAAAGATGGGATAAGGGTGCCACCTAGTGGGCAGATCTAGTATTGCATATAAGTATGTAAGGGAGCTAGCTGGTTTAGAACTAGGGAAGGAGTGATAGCTAATAAAGGGGGTTATTATAAAGTAGAAGAGGTTTGTTGGATACAGGGTAGATAGGGGGGGGTAAAGGCTGCTGGCTGTTCAGGCTCGTAGTGTACATTAGAACCTCTGAAGCAATAGTAGACTGTAGTCAGCTTTACAAGCAGGGCTTAGACAACAACATACTTTCTTGCTTCCTTGAGACAGGGAGCAGGGAAAATAAGGCTGTTAGATGAGACCGCAGGTATTTTGATAGGGTCCTTTGACACCAGGTAAGTAGGTAGGTTCATAGAGGCTATATCAGGAACAGCGCAATGGGGAGCAGGGTACTTTAGGGAGAAAGAGAGACAAACGTGGAGGAGAGAAAAAAAGAGTTCACACATAGCAGGTAGTCATGACAAACAAAAAAGCTTTACATGAAGACAATTAATAAAGTAGCTTACATTCATACCCTTATTTTTGAAAGAAGCTATTGGATTCACTTTTAAGCTAGTAGTACTATGACATTATAAAGTAGTCTAAACTATAATTTAGAGGAACTCTGAATCAGGTTTACTGAAATTGGGAGCAAGCAAAAACAAAAACATAAGCTTCTAATATCCAAATATAAACTATACCAGCAAAAATAAAAAATAACTGGAAAGCTACCTTAGAGAAAAATTACTGTACTGCTCTATGCAGGGACAGTGAGTTTACAGTGTGGAATACAACACTGAAAAAAAGAAAATTAATACCGTCACTTACTGGAGATGCTACACCTGGAGGGCTTTCAGCTGCAGTTAGAGCAAATATGGCATCCAGGGTTTTTAAAACCTTTGGTGTGTTGTACCTGAGCAATCACTTAGGGGGTGGGGGAAGGGAGGGAAACCTTCAATTGGAATTTAAAGTAGCAGGGGAGAATCCAGAGGACTCTGCTAAACCTAGCTAATTATCAAGGACAGCCAAGGAAATAAGGTAAACATACAGGCACCCTTGTTCAAGGACTGGAAGGTTTCTCCAAGAAAAACTATGTGTAGGAATACACCACAGGTGGAAGTTGCATGCTGCTTACTAGTCTGCAATGGCAAATTTTATTCTCTTTTATATTTGTATTCCCCTTTGCTCATTGTTTGCTGCACACAATGTAGCTAAAGATAAAAGCAGCTGGAGACTTTGCACCTCTGTTTGATGTTTAGTGAAGAACAAGTATTGAGGAGGAGGGACTGAAGGCTATGACTATTGAGAGGGGACAAATACCTTCACATATAACAAATTATCAACAGTGAAATGGAATGAAAGGGGTGGGGGTGGGATAAGAGGAAGAAGGTTTGCAGCTATTGCCCCTGGGGTATGCACTCTAGCTGACTGTAACAGATTTTAACAAGGCATAACAGTAGTTACAAAAGCTGGCACCTACACTACACAAGCGGCAACAACAATGTTCCTGGAGTTAAACCAGGGGCTGCAGTCTATTTTTGGATAATTGCTGGTTAGAGTTTTCTTTGATTTTAGCTGGAGTGAGAGGATTCCTTGCTCACACAAGAGGGGGACCCAAAGCGATCAAGTCCTCAGTGTACTTTGCACATACTTAAGGATTGCCTTCAACAGCATTATGCATTTGATTGGTGTTTTTTAAAATGCATTTGCATTTAGTTATTCAGCGCAAATATCCCATGATCACTGAATCTGTATATAGGCATAGCTTTGTTCTTCAAGAATAACTGCTACAAAAATGTGAATATTGAGACTATAGATACCACCCTATAATTTTAGATTTTGGAATGCAGCCTTACTAAAGGTCTTTCATCAGTGAACTCTCACTTATTCTTAGCAATTTCAGAGTGACTAGCTGCAACATCAGCGTGTAATGTTTCCTTTTCAAAAGCATCATCCTCCTCTATAGACAGGTACCTGCTTTGGCTCACTATGTCTTCTCTTGACATAATCTGTGTAACAAGAACAGTGTTCTTTTTATCCGCCTGTGGCTGCTCAGTTGGTGTAGAATTCAAAGGCACAAACATATCACCTTCTTCATTCCACCACACTTCCAGTCTGACTGTTTAACTCCTCCTTATTTATCATCACAAAAGGACTTCAGCTGTAGCCCATTAAGGTTTAAGGGAGTGATACGCACTTCAGTATCTCAGCATTCTCTCACAGTCACTTATAGGTCATTTTGCCTCGGTAAACAAGTTCAGCAACCTTCATTTGCAAACAGTACCGGAAATTTCCTGTGTTCAGGTCACATTTCCCCTGTTGTATGAATACCTCCTCAAGTCCCCCCATCAATCAGAAAATCGGCTATGCAACTGAGATTCACCTGGCCAACAATGTCACAGTGGCTTATACCTTGAACTTGTAAACTGGTTGTGAAACTATATTGAGACAATCTCTTATCAAAGCAATGATAAATGTCTCTGTTACTTTAATTAGTGCACATGCAACAATCCTATTTACAGTTTTGTATTTGAAGGAGGAGGTTAAGAGATTAGATATAAATATGCAGAATATATAAAGAATATGTTCTAATTTTTTTCCAGGTAGATTTCCTTTTATTGATACTACTGCAATTGTAGACTTGGAAGCAAAGCACATCAGTTCATTTGACTGTATTTGAGATGTCAAAGTAAATCCACTCATGTTGACAACACTTATAAAGATGTAGGTGCATGCCTTGTGGGTATTGTTTAGGCAAACATGGATTTTACAAGCATACAGATAATATGCAGAATTCAGGGTCAATTCAAACAAGTAGAGTCAATGTTATTGAAAGAGCTTCTCTGTAATAAAAGATAGCATGTTTTCTCTGAATTCAACATACTGTAAATTACATGGTTGTAATTTCTGGATTGTGGAATCTTTCTGTTTATACAGCACTTCAATTTCTCACACAGAATGACTGAACTGTTAATGGTCCTGCAGGTGGAAGCTCCATAATTTGGTTTATGCTTATGTCATGAACCCCAGTTCCTGGACATTGCTTACTGAATTTATACTTTTTTTTTTTTTACTCAAATGATTTTTATTTTGATGAATAACACAATAATTTAATACATTCGTAACATTCGATAACTATTTACAGTATTTACAGTATTTACATTCAGCCTGACAAAAAGGATTCAGATAAACATTTGTAGTTAAATAATAAGTTAATATATAAACTCTGATAGTTAGGAAGAGTTTGGTCCCATCTGTAGGGTATCAATCAAATTAAAAAATTTCCTCCATGGATTATTAACCAGTGGCTTAGGAAAAGTTCTTAGCTCTTTAGTTCTTTTCTCCATTAGTATGTATTCCTCCAGTGATAGGAATTCCTGTATTGTGGGTGCTACATTAGAGTTCCATCTTCTAGTTATACATTTTCTGGCTGTTGCTAACATTGTCCACAACAAATACAGGTCATATTCATATTACTACTATTAACATCATTCAATAAAATTAATATTTTTTCATATTATTACTATTAACAACATTCAATAAAATTAAAGACTTTGTCAAAACAAATATATCAGTATAGATAGCTTGAAGAAATGTGTTAATCTCATTCCAGTATGGTTTAATATTAGTACAGTCATAAAAAATATGAGACCAGTCAGCATTAGTGGACAGATGACATCTCCAACATAACTTGCTGTTTGAAGGGTTCATTTTTGAGAGTTTCTCAGGTGTCAAAAAAGATCTGTGTAGAAATTTCCAATGAAAAATCCTCCCAAATTGTAAGAAGTTAGTTTAACTGAAAATAAAATGTTTGTTTTATCTTCCATTGATAATGATAGTTGAAACCCTTTAGTTAGATATTGCCAGTAAGAATCTTTAAGAACTGTCTTATAGACAAAGTGTTATATAGATATGATAATTCTTAACATTAATATTATTATATAAATTCCAAAAATCCAGTTTATAAATTTTGGTACGGTTTTGAGGGATGAGTTATGTATTATTCTACACAGATCCTTAGTGTATGCTGTGACACTCTGAAGAACCAACCCAGTCATTAGGGGATAGGCCATAAGTTGACAATATACTTTGTGAGTTCAAAGATTGTTGGTTTTCAATGCATTACAACCGACAAAATAGGTTATTTCCCCATAAACCAAACATCTCTCTGTGTTTTACCAGGGAAATCCCTTGTTATAGTAAATGGTATTAAAAATCTATGCCACAGTTTTATATCTAAATTTGTGTTAATGACTTTTCTAAACGCATCAAAAATATTGTTTATTAGTATTAGTTTAGTTAATTTTGTTGTACTATACTGTAAATTTAAACTTAAATAGTGCCATATCTTGTTATCTTTGTCAGTTACCAAAGCATTCTTTGATAAACAATTTTCATTCATTAGTATAATGGAGTGTAACTGTTTCCAGTTGGAAGAGTATCTAGGATTTATCCAATTCATCACTATCTTAATTATATATAAGTTTCAATCTCTGGGAATTTTACCCCCCCATTCCCATTTTCTGATATGATGAGAATATGCCACTTTATTTCTTTTGGGGTACCATAGGAATTTCATCAGAGTTGGAAGTGATTTCTTTAAGGATTTTCTTTCCTGGTGGAAATATAAGGGTTTGTGCTATATATAATATTTTAGGCAACAAAACCATTTTATCTGTTGTAACCTATCAAATGTTATAACAAATTATTCCATTTGCTTATTAATGTCTTGATTAAGTCTATGGCTGTAGCATAGTTAAGGCTGTAAGGTTTTTTTATATTCTTGCCTAGGACTATTCCTAAGCAGTCTAGAGTTGAAACTTGGTTTCCAATAATATGATTAACTGGAACCTGTATGTTCTCTTTTTTATTTAATCTTCTTCTTTCGGCTGCTCCTGTTAGGGGTCGCCACAGCAGATCAACTGTTTCCATTTCTTCCTGTCCTCTGCATCTTGCTCTGTCACACCAACCACCTGCATGTCCTGTCTCACCACATCCATAAACCTTATCTTAGGCCTCCGTCTTTTCCTGTTACCTGACAGCTTCATCCTTAGCATCTTTTTCCCAATATACTCTGCATCCCTTCTCAACACATGTCCAAACCAGCGTAATCTTGCCTCTCTGACTTTGTCTCCAAACCTTCCAACCTGGGCTGACCATTTAAAATACTTATTCCTAATCCTGTCCATCCTCGTCACACCCAGTGCAAATCTTAACATCTTCAATTCTGCCACGTCAAGCTCTGACTCCTGCCTTTTTGTCAATGCCACCGTCTCCAACCCATATAACATAGCTGGTCTCGCTACCCTTTTGTAGACCTTCCCTTTCACTCTTACTGGTACTAGTCTGTCACAAATCACTCCAGACACTCTTCTCCACCCACTCCATCCTGCCTGTACTCTCTTCTTCACCTCTCTTCCACACTCGCCATTACTCTGAACTGTTGATCCCAAGTATTTAAACTCATCCACCTTCCCCACCTCTACTCCCTGCATCCTCACCATTCCTCTATCATCCCTCTCATTCACACACATATATTCTGTCTTAGCCCTGCTGACCTTCATTCCTCTTCTCTCTAGAGCATATCTCCACCTCTCCAGGGTCTCCTCCACCTGTTCCCTACTCTCACTACAGATCACAATGTCATCTGCAAACTCCTGTCTGATCTTGTCTGTCAACCTCTCCATCACCATTGCAAATAAGAAAGGGCTCAGAGCTGATCCTTGATGTAATCCCACCTCCACTTTAAAAGCATCCATCACTCCGACCGCAGACCTCACCGCTGTCACACTACCATCATACATATCCTGTACCACTCTTGCATAATAGTAAATATTTTGATTTAGATTTGTTGATGGAGAGTCCTGAGATTTTTTGGAAATTTGCTGTTACTACATCCACTTCATCTAACACCTCCCTAAAGTCGGGTAAGGTAAGTAAGACATCATCAGCAAACATCATTATTTTAGAAATATATTGGTCATATATAGTTATACCTCTTATCTTTGAGTTGTTACGTATTAAAATGGCAAGTATTTCTATTGCCAGAGCAAATAGGGTAGGGGACATGGGACATCCTTGTCTAGTACCTCTAGTGATTTGGATTGCTTTGGATGCAAAGGGACCTAATTTGACATATGCTAGATTATTTTCATAGATTTTCTTTATCACTGTTATAAAACGGGGGAAAATCAAATAACTTTAAGACTTTAAATAAATAACCCCAATTTAAGGAGTCAAAGGCCTTTTGATCTAGACCTATTATCAATGTTTTGTGGTTTCCTCTATTGAGGTAATCTATCAGAGTTAATACTCTTAATATTATCCTGTGTATGCCTGCTATGTATGAAACCAGTTTGGTCTTCATTAATTATTTTAGATATGGGTATTTTCAATATATTGACCATAATTGACATAAATAGTTTATAATCATTATTCAACAAAGGAATTGGTCTATATTAGTTGCAATGATTAGGGTCCTTATTCTCTTTTAATATAGGAGAAAATAGAGAATATCTCCAAGAAGGAGGAATATTTGCTAATGTTTGAACTTCAAGAAAGGTTTTATGTCGGAGAGAGATTATAGAAGAAGGGAACAATCTAAAAATTTCTATAATTAAGTCATCTATTCCAGGTGCTTTATTAGACTTACTTCCTTTAATCCCATCTATAATTTCTTTTCGAGAAATAGGTTTTTGTAGCTCTAACTTAAGTTCCTCAGGAATTCTTGTTATGTTGGGAACTATATTCTCTAACTTCTCACATTCATTTGTACTTATTTTATCTTTATGATGCTCTGCATAATGATAATTAAAAGCCTCCAGAATGTCCCCTATGTCTGAGACTTTTTTCTTTTTCCCTTCATGAACGATACTATTAATGTTATTCATTTTTGACTGTATCTTAACTTTCATAGATAGGTTATGAAGATGCTTAGGAGAGGTAGCATAAGAATTTAATTTCAGTTTTACCATAGCTAAATTAGTTTTATGGGATAATATTTCATTGTATTTCTTATTTGCTTTGTCTATTTTCCTCTTATTATCTGTAGCAATTAAGTTTTTATTAGATTTAAGAGATAATATTTGATTTTGGAGTTACTATAATGCTGAGTCCCATTCTTTAATTTTATTTTTGTATCAGCTAATGGTTTTAAGAGGCCTTAAGAGAATCCAAAACCATAATTGTGTTTGCTTCAGGTTTATAATTTATCTCTAAGAAAAGCTGAAGTTCAGAAGTTATCCAAGATTTAAAGCCTTTAATTTTTTTGTGATATATGAAGGAATCCTTGAAGTAATAACTAATTGATTGAATTCCAAGTATATTGTTAACAACAGGGAATTATGTTCTGAAAAGGGACAAGGTTTTATTGAAAAATTCAAGATTTTAGAATAAAGATCTTGTGAAATATAAATTTTATCTATACTAGTTTGGGTACCATGTCTATAGTCCTGGTGTGAGAATAGTAAAGAATGTGGTCCCAAAGCATTAAAGGTATCTTTTAATTTAAACATTTCTGTCCATTTTTTTACCTGTTTGGCTGAGGACAGAAGTCTAGGAGATTTCCTATTGGTAGTTTTTGTAATATATGTGCTACAATTGAAATCACCTGCTAGTATATTACCTTTAGAAGTAGTTATAATAATGTCTAAGTGTTTCTTAGCTAGTCAAACCCCCATACCCAGGAACCAGTATAAATTAACCAGGGTCCAAATTCTGTTATTAAACTTAAGTATAACTAAGGCCACAAGTCCATCATTATCTACGTTTGTAAATGATTTGGGGATTTAAGAAAGTCTTTTTCCATAGAATTGTTACTCCTCTGGTCTTATTTTTATAAGAAGATTGAGCAAGTATTGTGTATTCCTTAGGGTCCCACATAAATGTGTCATTTATTTTAAAGTGTGTCTTTTGGAGAAAAAGTACTTGAGCCTTGTTTAGTTTAAGATACCTTAGTAGGTTGGCTCTCTTATATGGGTTGTTTAAGCCATTAGTATTTAAGGATATCAAAGTTAAATCCATATCAGAATTCTTTAAAGATAACAAATAATAAAGGAACTTTTATTAATAGAATCCTGTATACATAATACTCATCCCGAATAGACAATAGAATATCAGTTGTATTTCTATTTATCTCAATCCAGATAACTTTCTCCATGAAAGATAAAAGTAAAACAATTGTGTCAGGCATTTCAAAACTAGAAAAACAGTTAAATAACAAAAATTAGCATATTTCACTCTGATATAAACTTTAATGCACCCTATACATGGAATGAAATACATTCCAAGTCTAGAAAACAAAACTAAATCTGCTAGACTACCTATCCCAACCATCAACCTTTGTTGGTTCGAGCCCATGAAAACAAAGTAAAAAATGGAGAATGTATTATAAATTAAGAGAAAAACAGTAGTGATAAACAACTAATCATATATTAATTCCATTTAGGTTTTAGGGATAAGTTACATACACTATTATTAGAAACATTAAACATTTATACAATAATTATTCACTAAGGAAGCAATAGACATATTAGGATATATATCATCTGAATTTAGTGCTTAGTAGACTAAGGAAACATTAGCTTTATTAACAATCTAAATGATTACCCAAAATACCTAAGCATGTCATCTGTATTAATTCTAATAAAAACTTAAAAATGACAGAACAAATCAAAGAATCCTTTAGCATTTGTATTTACTTGCCCTCTGAATAAATCTTATCATGACAAACTCCCACTAAATAAAAACTTCATGAGAATTGGGTGTTAGCACATAGTGAGTGTGTGTGTCATTCTCAAAAGATGTTAACATAGATTTTTAGAAATATTCCATAAGACATACTTGTCCTTAACTCCTAAACGTTTGGAATAGCAGATGTTTAAATAACTGACTAAAATCAATAATAATTAACTGGCATCAGTTAAAATGACAAAAATTAGTAAAAAGCGTTATTTATATAAAACTTACTATGAATAACAGGTCATAAAAGTGAATGACTCAAAGACAAAATTAAGATAGAGATAGCTGTAAATATCTACCATAGTAATAGGGTAATCCTGAAACTCATAACTCATAACTTGTTTGTTGTGTTATCACAAGTCAAGTCATAGATATTACTGAGCTCTTTCCCTGTCATAAAGTGCTAATATACTAAAAGACATGACTTTACAATAACTGAAAACATGACATCTGAAATATAAATAATATCTAGGATACAATAAGGAAATCAACATATTAAATGCAAAGTAATTTTAGTTCAATCAAAATTATTCATACATATATTTGCTAGGATTTAGTATGGTGCTTAAGTATCCTTACAGTTATTACCATTAGTCATAAGCATTTCCTGTAAATGTATAAGCCTATACAAAACACTTGCTAACTGCATAGGAAAGTTATTTATAAAGATCTGGTTATAAAATCTCCAGTATATTCACTAGAAATAGTGGACATAATTAACTGTTTACAAGAAAAAATAACATTTCTATATATATATATTTGATCACAAAATATGGTGACTAGAATGCGCGTGCCTTTGTTGAAGGTTGGGCATTGAGCTGGCACCTCGGCACCCGTAAAAAATCTACTGCCAATCATTAGCGGACCAGAGTTCCACTGTGGCAACCCCTAACCTGGAAAAAACGAAAGAAGAACAGCATAAAAAGGGAACAATGAATATGTTTGCAGACGGTGTAGCTCATAATTCTTATAAAAGAAGCCTACTGTGCTATATTAACCAATCAGAGTCTTGACATTCACAATTAGGCTTGCATATACACATTAGATGTAATGTAATCTGATCTGCATATGTAGAATGCATGATGTCATGAGCTAAGTAAGAAAGCTTCACTTCTTAGATTTCAAACTGACATTTTCCCGCCCAGCACACTACACAGTACAGTTTCCTGACCTCACTTTAACTGTGTCACAAAGTCTACTTATTTACAATAACAAATGCAAAGTTTAACTGTCAGATACTTCCAAACAGTAAAGTAACATTCAATGCCAATGAGAGAGAAAACAGCAATTTAACATTAAACTCTACAGGAAACATAACTTGTAACCATTTAAAAACATTGTGCCATTAAACATACAAGCATGTAACTGTCAGAGAGACCCAATTTATGTCAAGAGCCGGTAAACAGCTTTTTGTTCACACAGGTACCAATATATATTTTGAAACAATCAGAAGTTATAAATATTAAATAAACTAGTTAATATACACTAAATCATAGACATGCCCTGTTATCCCATGTATCCATAACAGTTTTGATAAATTAATTTAAGCAGTGACTATGCCTGTGTAATAAGTCAGAAGAACATTTAGCAGGGCAAAGGGCTATATATCATTTGAAATAAAGCATGTCATCTTAAGGTCATAAAAGCAAAGATAGCTTACTGTTCAATTACATCACTCAATAATCCAGTAACAGTATACTAATATACTAAAAACATAAACAGTTAATTAATTTGTATATGAACAAGGAAAAAAGTATAGAAATTAAAAAGCAAAAAGAGAAAGAAAGCAATAAGAAAAATATTGTCATGACATGCCTTACTTGAAGATTTAGCAAGTATAAAACAAATTAAAGTCCAGTTGCAGTAGATGCTTTGAGAGATTTAGTGGGAACAGCAATCTTTGATTCTTTTTTGTTTTTTTCTTTTTAACATCAGTCCAAGAAGATTTATCAGTAACTCACTTCAGGGATGCAGATGCTCATTCCATATCTTCAGGTAAGGAAATTATGTTATTGTTTTAATAAAGGCAGTGGCTTCCTCTAAGGCATTAAATGATCTCATTGCATTCTGATATAGAATTTTTATTCTAGCAGAAAAGACAAGCTGAGTTTTGATATTATTCTGCTTTAACAGTTTTATTAATGGCCAAGCTTTTTTCCTCTGTTCCAAAACCCTGGTAGAATAGTCATTATCAAACCTAATTGGGTTTTGATTAAATTTTAATGGACTTTTCCTCCAGGCAGATTTTAGGACCAACTCTTTGTCCAAATAAGATAGAAACTTTATGACTATTGATCTGGGAGGAGTAGAAGAGGATGGTGACACTGGCTTTCCTAAAGCTCTATGAGCCCTTTCAACACTTGACCTTCTCTCCCTGTTTTCCAGGTCATCCACTTTATTGAGAAGCCAAATGTTTTGTTTGATAAGAAAATATTTCTGGATTTCTTCTTCCTTCAGTCTTCCATCAGGATCATTCAGGGATGCTTCTAAGTGTGTTATTCTGGATAGATGCTGCTGTATAAGTTCCTTAAGAGAATCTGTTTTTGACAAATTTCCTTGAGGTTTTGTAAATTCTCCTTAAAATCATTCATTTTAGTGAGAGTTCTTGTAGAGCAGATGTCACAAGCTGCATTTCTTTTTTTAAAGCCATGTCAGAATGAGAAGTCTTTGAAGTGCTCATCTCCACAAATGATATATTCTCCTTGACAGGAAAAACCTTTCCTAAGTTCACCAAAGTTACTAATAATATAGTTTATACTTTCATCTATCAATTCTAAGCATTTTTGCCAAAATAAAATGTTATTTCCTGTTTTTTATATTAGTTTCATGGAGCTCTGAAAAACTGCTATCAGTTGGCTATCTTGGCACTGCCGCCCCTGAGTTTATTCTTGACTAGTGGCAGATGTTCATCGTGTAACCCTGCTGCAGTCATCACACTTGGGTTATCCTGTCGTCAGGCGGTCCCGCAGTCGGCCTGAATTCCAAAGTCTTGGTCCGGCGTCGGTTGCTGTCGCTTCTTCCCTGACGTCTGTGCGCCAGAGGTATAATGAGGCATCCAACGCCATTTTCTTCAGTCTTTCTTGCCGAGCGGTGCCCGAAGCAGAAGCAGTTCGCAAGTGCCGGTTGGCCGACACCTGAGATTTTCAAATCGAATTTCAGTCCGAAGTCTTCAAAGCTAAGTACCCCATTGGAGAACCTTTTCTTGCCTCAGTTCGATGTCAGAAAAAGTTAACAATTGCATTTCTTGTGGGAAGCAAATACCTCATAAGGACTTTCATTCTTATTGTATACCTTGCCTAGGCCCAGACCACGACATCACTGGTTGTCGGTTTTGTGCTAGGTTCAATAAGCGAACTATAAAGCGACGCTTTGATTTCGCACGACACTACTTCGGTAGGAAATTTAATTACACTATGCCGTCGGAGCAACCGACTACCGGCGTGCATAAAAAACACAAAGATAAGGACAGGCAGCCTAGATCCAAGCCAGACTCCGAGGCCTCGGCTGGGCTGGTCGCCGGTTCTCTGGTTTGCAGTGAGGCACCTACGCAGCCCCTGGCTACCACAGAATTGGAACCCCAGACCGCTTCGGCTTCTCAAGCAGAGAGTTCTAGGCCGAGACAGCCATTTTCTTTAGGCCCTACCGACAACACTGCAGAAGGAGAAGCCGGTGCTGCGGAAACACCTTCTGTTACAGAAGGTGTCTTCAGACCGACTACTCTCACCATAAAATCTTATGCTAAGCTTAAGACTCCTCTAAAACCAAAAAAGACTGCACATCAGTCTCCAGTTCAGTTCAAGGCCCCATGCCTAAGAAGCAGATGCTTAAAATGGCTGAAGATTTGATTTCTTTAATCAGGGGTTCCCAACCCCCCCCCCCCCAGACAAAAGGCCTAGACAAGAGGAGGATTATGCCTCCTCTGATCAAGTGTGTATTTCCTCAGGCTCCTCTGAGGAACAGGATTACTCCTTTCCCCCTTATGAAGATTCTGATGCTGAAGATTCCATTCCCTCAGCTTCTCCCCCTGAAGACTATTCCTTTGGGGAAACCTTACATACCATGAGGGAACATTTCCACTGGGAAGGTCAGGACTACTCCGACTCAAAGAAAAGGCTCCGAGAGTTTCTTTTACTCCCTCAGCACAGGCCACTTGCTATCCCTCCAGTTTTAGACATTGTGGATGATGTTTACTTAGAATTTAGTCTAAATCCAGATTCTCTGCCTCCTGCTCCAGCAAAACCAGACAGATATTATAGAGTGCCCGACTCTCACAAATTCATTTACAAAAGCCCTGTTGCTGACCCAGAGACAATCTCCCAGGGTCCTAAAGGGGCTAAGGCTTCTATGGCTAAAAAATCCTGTACCCTCTGAAAGGGACTCCAGAGTACTAGATAGGTGGGGGAAGAAGGTTTACACCTCAGCTACTCTAGCTATGAGAGCACTAAACTGTCAATTTCACATGCTGAAATACCAGCAATTCCTAATGTCTCAAATAAAACAAAAGATGAGCACGCACCCTGAACAGTCTGAATTCAAGGAAATGCAGGATCTGTTGCATGCAGCTGAACAGGTGGGCAAACATACTTTACAATGTGGTTTTGATTCCTTGGAAGCTTCCTGTAGAGCAGCTGTTACTGGGTCTGTTATACGTAGGCATGCTTGGTTAAAGGAACAAACTCTGCCTGATCATGTTAAAGCAAAGTTACTAGATGCACCCTTACAGCAGGATGTCTTATTTGGGGTTAAAGCAGAAGAGGTTTTAAAGAAAATGGAGGATAAAGCAAAATCTATGCAGGCGGTCAAAGATTTCTTACAGGTACAACCCCCACGCTTCAGCAGAAATTGGCCAACAAAAAATTGGTCCTTTCCAGCTTCTGACAGACCACAGAGGGGTAAATACAGGCGCCCAAGGGGCAGAGGTCAAGCACAAATCCCTTACAAACCTCGCCAATGGGGCACTGCAACACAGAAGGGAGGAGAAGACAGGTCCCAAACTACTAGAAGACAAACACAGTGACTTAAACCTCAAACTGCCAAGCAAAGCTCTCTTGGCAGCTCCCTTGGGAGGAAAATTAGAACTTTTTGCAGACAACTGGCGCATCATCACAAAGGACAAATGGGTCCTAGACATTATCTCACAAGGATACAGATTCCATTTCCACACCTTGCCAAAGATAAAAGGAATGCCAAACCTGCCACAAAATCAATGGGCAGAGGCACAAAAACAAATTACAGCTCTCATGGACATGACAGCCATTCAACTGGTACCTACACAGGAGCAAGGCCAAGGATTTTACTCAAGGCTCTTTCTAGTCCCCAGAAAGGACAATGCATGGAGACCCATTCTGGACCTTTCAATTCTAAACACCTACTTGCAAGTACCCAAATTCAAGATGCTAACACTACAGCAGCTTCTTTCCATGTTGGGCAAGAAGGCTTGGCTAGTAACATTGGACCTCAAGGAGGCATACCTGCATGTCCCTATCAGACAAAATTGCAGAAGATACCTCCGTTTCATTGCAGGTTCAACCCATTACCAATTCTCTGCACTGCCTTTGGCTTATCTACTGCGCCCAGGGTCTTCACAAAATGCCTGACACCAGTAATTGCATACTGCAGGCAAAGAGGAATTCAAATATACCCATACCTGGACGACTGCCTCAACCAAGCAGAAAGCAAGGACATTCTCTTACAACATCTGGCTTTTGTAAAACACCTTCTAAGTTGCCTAGGGTACACAGTAAACGAAAAGAAATCAAAACTAGTGCCCTCACAAAATATGACATTCCTGGGTGCCAACTTGAATACAACAGCCCAGATGGCTTATCTGACGCCAGACAAACAACTACAACTAACTCAATACTTCAAAATAATGGCAACAAAGACCCAACTCCCTGCAAGAAAAATTCTGTAGTCCTTGGGCTTCATGGCATCTTGCATACTACTAATACCATTTGCAAAACTGCATATGAGGAAATTACAATGGTACCTGAAAAGCGTATGGACTCAGCACAGCCACAGCTTGGAAACAATGATACCTCTCATTCCCTGCCTTCAACAGGAGTTTTTGTGGTGGTCACAGGCATGTCACCTCAACAAGGGTCAGCCTTTTACCTTACCCCCCAGCCAGGCAAACTATGACAACAGATGCATCGGACTATGCCTGGGGGGCACACATGGCAGGACAGTGCGTTCAAGGCATATGGACTGCAGATCAAAGAAATCTGCACATCAATCAAAAAGAAATGCTAGCTGTACAGAATGCTCTGACAGCCTTCAAGGACCGCTTAGATCCAGGACAGCTTACAATAAGGACAGACAACACCACAGTAATGTGGTACATAAACAAGCAAGGGGGTACACACTCCTACCCTCTATGCAGGCAAGCAATGACCTTGTGGAACACAGCACTGGCTTACCAAGTTCAATTACAAGCACAATTCCTGCCAGGAAAAAAGAACACATTGGCAGACCTAAGCAGGAACATCATGGATCCCCACGAGTGGAAACTGGATCCACAAGTATTTGCAATGATAACTCAAAAATGGGGGCGCCCAGACATAGACCTGTTTGCCAACCCCCAAAACTATCAGATATCAAAATTTTGCACAAGGAAATTTCACCATCAAGCTTGGAAAGTGGACGCACTCTCATTCAGTTGGAAAATGTTGACAGTATATGCCTTTCCTCCATTGCCCCTTCTCACAAAGGTGCTGCTGAAAGGATGGAGAGACCCTGAATGATACTTATTGTCCCAGACTGGCCACGCCAGCACTGGTACCCACTACTAAGGAACATGGCCCATGGCCCACCATGGATTTTACCACAAATTCCTCATCTGCTCACACAGCAAGACAGTCAGATTGTACACAGCCAGCTCAAAACCTTAAATTTGGCTGCATGGAAAATCACCTAAGCAACCAGCCAGCTCCTCTTTCACAAGCTGTTATGGATGTCATTCTGGAGGCCAGGAGGCCCAGCACCAGGAAAGCCTACTCAGACAAATGGAAAAGATTTTGTGCCTGGAACCAAGCTAAAGGCCAAAATCCCCTTGAGCCGGACATACCTCAGATTCTACAATATTTAACTGAGGTGTTACACAAAGGACTTTCTTTTTCATCTATTAATATCCACGCTTCAGCTATTTCAGCTCACTAAAACACGGATCCTCCCTTATTTTCACATCCAGTTCTAAGGCAGTACCTCAGAGGGGCCAAAAACATTAGGCCTCCCAGGAGAGCACCAACACCAACTTGGGACCTCAACTTTGTTCTGGAAAAACTTACGCTGCCACCTTTTGAGCCAGCTCTCTCAGCTGATTTAAAGTTTATATTATGGAAGACTGCCCTGCTGCTAGCAATTACTTCAGCCAGAATAGTCTCAGAGCTACAGGCAGTAATGGCAGTAGAGCCTTTCCTCATTTTTCATCAAGACAGAGTTTCTCGATGAACTAACCCCTCCTTTATGCCAAAGGTGGTATCCAGTGTGGCTCTAAATCAAACCATCCATTTACCCACCTTCTTCCCAAACCCACAGAACAAAGGAGAAAGACTCCTGCACTCCTTGGACATTCACAGGCAACTACGTTACTACTTGGATAAAACTAAGGTTTTCAGAAAATCTGACCAGCTTTTTGTATCCTACGCTACAGCAACACAAGGAAAGGCTATCTCAAAACAGACCATTTCCAAATGGATAAGACATTGCATACATCTTTGCTACACCCATCATGGAAAACCAGTTCCTGCTAGTATAAGGCCCCACTCCACCAGGGCAGCAGCTACATCTACAGCCTTCCTCAGGGGGGTGCCAACCAAGGATATTCTGGAAGCTGCAACTTGGAGTTCAGTACACACCTTCACCAAACACTATCACTTACCACTTTACTCTAAGACTAGAGCTGGCTTCGCCACTGCAGTTTTGCAGGGCCTTCTAGCCTCCTCTAACCCTGTTTGACTCCACCTCCCATCCTTAGCTTTGGGATTCAACCCAAGTGTGATGACTGCAGCAGGGTTACACGATGAACATAGTACAGTTTTGTACCTACCATAAATGTAGATGTTCGAGTGTATACCCTGCTGCAGTCCAGGTTACCCTCCCTCCATCCCCTCTGAACTAACTGAAACCTTTCAATACCTTACAATCTGATACGACCTTTGTGGTGTATTTGCTTATAGCTGGAGGGATGTTTTGTTTGTGCTAAACTTTTATTATTGGTACTATCTACTGAGCACCTTTTGGGGGGCACCTGGCATCTGGGGCAAGACAAACTGAAGAAAATGGCGTCGGATGCCTCTTATATACCCCTGGCACAATGACATCAGGGAAGAAGCGACAGCAATCAACGCCGGACCAAGACTTCGGAATTCAGGCTGACTGCGGGACCGCATGACGACAGGATAACCCAAGTGTGATGACTGCAGCAGGGTATACACTCGAACATCTACATTTATGGTAGGTACAAAACTGTACTTTTCTTACTCTTGCTGGGTGCCAAACAGGAGTTGCTTGTGCATTTTTTATGAGGAATGTGTCATTCTGAATCACTTCTCTTCTCCACTGAAGTAGTAGTTACAGATGGGCATTTGGCCATTTACACTGTTGCTAAGAAAGTCTTGGTCATGCATTAAGGTTGCTGAATGGCTTTCTAACCTATTTATTTATATTACAATTTCAAACTGAGACCATATTTTTAAGGGAAGTAACAATGCAGCAAGAGACCACACTGGGTAATGTCCTTCAGTACTACATATAGGGTGTATTTTACTAACATAAAAATGTAGTACAAAACAGAAACATTTTCAGAGAGAATTGAAGCATATTTGGTCACATCCATTCTGATTTTACTTCAGTTGTTTTTTGATGGCAATTGTTGCCTCTGTGATTTGCCAGATTTGTGCTGATTATTTCTTTGAGAAAAGTGTCAACAATGCCTTGGGCATAGCCTTAGTAATGCCTACAGCACATTTATAGTTTGCATTATAATGTAAGCATTGATCTTTATTTTTCGTCCTTGTAGGTTTTCACCTTGTTTTCTCACTTCCTTTCGCATCCCAGAGACATGCAGTCAAGTGAATTGGAGAGCCTCTAAAGTGTGCTTGTGTGTGTGTGTGTGAAAGAGAGAGGGAGAGAAACAGAGAGACTCTGTTTTCTGCTTTATGCCCGTTACTTGCACAAATAGGGTCTGGTTGCCCATTTTCAGTCAGTGGGATAAATCAGTTATTGGATATGAAGTAATGAATGAAATTTCAACTATCTTAAGCAAGTTTGCAAAGATGAGAGTTTGTAATTCAGATACCAGCAACTTTTTGAACTGTTCATTGTTTCTGAGGGAGTGAATTTCAATATTAAAATTTTTATTCTGTTTATTAGGTTTGTAGCTGCTAAACCTTATAGTTTAGTCAAACTGCCTTCCTTTCAAGGATCTGGACTTAAAAAAAAAAAACACACACACAAACCAACAATGTAAAAACCAAGAAATGTAGTGAAAAAAAATGCCAAGAGAACTCTATACACAGGCTGTGTAATGAAGCTGAAGTTAAAGTTGAAGTTTAACGCTTTCATTATCACAAAAAAGGACTTAAAAAGAACTCATAATACAAGAACTTTCAATTAAGCAAGTAAACATTTGTTTGATTCCCTAAACTAAGTCAACCAATCAGTGTTGTAGTATTTCCTGTCAACACTCCTTACATAAATAGTACCTGTGAAAAGGTCATTGTAAAGGAACATCATAAAGTGCTTTTTTTTTTTTTTTTGAAATATAAAATACTACAAACCCAGGAACCCCACTCGGCCTTCCTGAGAACACTGGAAAATATGAAGGTCTCTCCAAACACCATTATATTGGGCGACTTCAACTACCCAAACATAGACTGGGAGCATTACTCTAGCTCCAACACCCTAGCCCAAAGGTTCCTAGAATTTATAAACTCAAATGCTATGGAACAACTTGTTACCACTCCCACAAGAGGGGAAAACATACTGGACCTGATCATCACCAACATGGGGACTCTATGCTCCAGACCAGAAGTGTATCCCTCACTAGTAAGATCAGACCATAAACTAATCTCACTGGATATTCACATCCCGACTCCACCCCCTGCCCTGAAAACCACAGTGAAAAACTTCTCTAAAGCAAATTTCACACTCCTCAAAAAGTACAGTTTTGTATCTACCATAAATGTAGATGTTCGAGTGCTAATACAGCTGCAGTAATCACATATGGGTTCTCTGCTGTCAGGCGGGTCCTCGGTCGGCCGAATTCCAAAGTCTTGGTCTGGCGTCGGTTGTTGTCGCCTTCTTCCCTGACTTCAGTGCGACAGGGGTATATAAGTTGCAGCCGACGCCATATTCTTCAGTCTTTCTTGCCCCAGATGTCAGGTGCCCCCAAAAGGAAGGCAATACATAAATTATAAGGCTATATGCCTATATATATATATATATATATATATATATATATATATATATATATATATATAAATGTATTCCAGCAATGCAATGTTATCAAAAAAAGAGAAGTTGTAAGCAAATACACCATAGGAGGATAACCCAAAATAGGATGTATGAGGAGGAGTTAGCCACTAATCCTGTACCTAGAGGGGATGGAGGGAGGGAAACCTGTACTGCAGCTGTATTAGCACTCAAACATCTACATTTATGGTAGGTACAAAACTGTACTATGTTCATCGTGCATACAGCTGCAGTAATCTCATATGGGTAGAATCCCAAAGCTACGCACAGGGTGGTAGGCACTAGGTGGTACTGGGTTGAGCCAGAATGCCCTGCAACACAGCAGTGGCAAAGCCTGCTCTAGTTTTGGAATATAAAGGCAGGTGGTAGTGTCTTGTGAAGGTATGTACAGAACTCCAAGTGGCTGCCTCCAAAATATCTTTGGTAGGAACTCCTCTGAGGAAGGCTGTAGAGGTAGCTGTGGCCCTGGTGGAGTGTGGTCTGATGCCTACAGGGACAGGTTTCCCATGGTAGGAGTAACAGAATCGTATGCAATGGCCTATCCATTTTGAAATAGTCTGTTTGGTAACAGGCTTTCCTTGAGCTCCTACAGCATAGGACACAAAAAGTTGTTCAGATTTCCTGAAAGGCTTTGTTCTGTCCAGATAATAACGAAGCTGTCTATGGATGTCTACGGAATGTAACAACCTCTCTCCTTTGTTTTGAGGGTTGGGGTAGAAGGTAGGTAAGTGTATGGCTTGATTTAAAGCTACCCTGGATACCACTTTAGGCATAAATGACGGGTTGGTTCGAAGGGAGACCCTATCCTGGTGGAAGATGAGGAAGGGCTGTACAGCCATGAGGGCCTGTAGTTCTGAAACCCTACGAGCTGAGGTAATGGCCAGAAGGAAAGCTGTTTTCCAGGACAAATATTGCAAATCTGTTGAGGCAGCTGGCTCAAAGGGAGGTAATGTTAATTTTTCTAGAATGTAATTAAGATCCCAGACTGGCACTGGTCGTTTCCTTGGGGGTCTTATATTCTTAGCCCCTCTGAGGAGTTGTCTTAAAAGTGGGTGAGAGAATAAAGGTGGATCCGTGTTGAATTCTGCAGAAATGGCTGAGGCATGGATTTTTATGGAGGAAAATGAAAGCCCACTGTTCAGCAGCTCAGCTAGATACTGTAATACCTGAGGCAAATTCACTTTTCTAGGGTCCTGGCCTTTTTTTCTCATTCCAAGAGCAAAACCGTTTCCATTTTGCGGAGTAAGTCTTCCTAGTAGATGGTCTCCTGGCTTCCCGAATGACATCCTGCACCTCTTTGGTAAGTAGGGTCTGCTGAGTTGTTAAGAGATTTTCCATGCAGCGAGATTGAGTGTTTTCAGTTGACCGTGAAGAGTTTTGTAGCTGTGTTGAGTCAGCAGAAGAGGCATTAGAGGTAGTGGCCAGGTAGGAGTATGTGTTAGGCTCCTTAGGAGTGGGTACCAGTGTTGTCTTGGCCAGTCTGGAGCAATCAGTATCATCTTCGGTCTGTCTGCTCTTGCTTTCAAGAGTACCTTGGGTAGAAGGGGCAGAGGTGGGAAAGCGTACACTGTCCATCCTGTCCAACTGAATGAAAGGGCGTCCACTCTCCAGGTTCTTTGGGTGAAAGGTCCTTGAACAAAACTTTTCAAGTTGATGATTCCTGTGGGAGGCGAAGAGATCTATGTCTGGTCTTCCCCACTCTTGGATTATCTTTGTAAACACCTGTGGATGCAACATCCATTCGTGTGGATCTGTCATATTTCTGCTTAGATTGTCTGCCAACGTGTTTTCCAAACCTGGCAAGTACTGTGCTTGAAGTTCGATTTGCCATTCCAGAGCCAAGTTCCAAAGTGTCATGGCTAGTCTGCACAGGGGGTATGAATGTGTTCCTCCTTGCTTGTTTATGTACCACATTACTGTGGTGTTATCTGTTCTTATAAGTAATTGTCCTGGATGCAAGAGGTCCTTGAAAGCTGTAATTGCATTTATCACTGCTAGCATTTCTTTTTGATTGATATGAAGGTGCTTTTCCTTTCGGGACCATTTGCCTTGAATGCACCTGTCTGTCATGTGCGCCCCCCCCCATGCGTAATCTGAGGCGTCTGTTGTGATGACTTGTTTTGCTTGAGGCTTGCAGAATGGGAGGCCTTTGTTTGTTTGGCATGCTTGGGCCCACCATAGAAATTGCTTTTGCAAACTGGGAATTATTGGTATTATTGTTTCCAAGCTGTGGCTGTGTTGAGACCATAGGTTTTTTAGGTACCACTGAAGTTTCCTCATATGCAACTTTGCACATGAGATTAAAAGGATGCAAGATGCCATGAAGCCCAGAGCCTGCAGGATTTTCCTTGCAGTAAGCCTGGTACAATTTGCTAGTGTTTTGAAGTACTGAGTTAGTTGCCCTTGTTTTTCTGGCATAAGATAGGCCATCTGGGTGTTTGTGTCCAAGTTGGCACCCAGGAAAGTTATTTTCTGAGTTGGTGTTAGTCTGGATTTCTCTTTGTTGATTGTGTATCCCAGAGAATTCAGTAACCGTGTTGCATAAGCCAGATGTTCCAGTAGTGTGTGCTTGCTGTCTGCTTGGATCAGGCAGTCGTCCAAATAAGGGTAAATTTGTATCCCTTGTAGTCTGCAGTATGCAATTACTGATGCCAGGCATTTCGTGAATTCTCTGGGCGCAGTAGATAAGCCAAAGGGCAATGCAGAGAATTGATAGTGGATTGAACCTGCAAGAAATCTGAGGTATCTTCTGCAGCTTTGTCTGATTGAGACATGCAGGTATGCCTCCTTGAGGTCCAATGCTACCAGCCAAAACCCCTTGCCCAGCATGGGAAGAAGCTGCTGTAATGTGAGCATCTTGAATTTTGGTACGAGTAGAAATGTATTTAGGATGGATAAGTCCAAAATGGGTCTCCAGTCGGTTCCTTTTCTTGGCACTAGGAATAGTCTGGAATAAAAACCTTGACCTTGTTTGTGAGTAGGAACCTCTTGAATGGCTTTCATTTCCATGAGTTTTGAAATTTGTATTTGCGCCTCTGCCCTTTGATTGTATGGCAGGTTTGGCATGCCTCTCATTTTTGGAAGAGTGTGAAAATGAAATCTGTAGCCTCGGTTTATAATATCCAGGATCCATTTGTCTGTTGTGATAATATGCCAATTTCTTGTAAATAGTGCCAGCTTTCCTCCCAGGGGAGCTGCCAGCTGGGAGATGCTGGGCTGAAAAAGAAGGAAGTCATTGGGTTTGCTTTCTGTATAGTTGTGCACTGTCTTCGCCACCTCTTGGGGCTGGAGTTTGCCATTGTCTGCCTCTATATGATCCTTGAGACTGTCCTCTGCCCCTTGTGCACCTGTATCTACCTCTTTGGGGCTTGTCAGTGGCTGGAAAGGACCAGCTTTTTGATGGCCAATTTCTGCTAAAATGTGGTGGTTGTACCTGTAGAAAGGCCTTGACAGTTTGCATAGATTTAGCTTTTTCTTCCATTTTTCGTAGTATCTCCTCAGCATTAGTGCCAAACAACACATCCTTTTGTAAGGGAGCATCTAGTAGTTTAGCTTTAACATGATCAGGCAAGCTTTGTTCCCTAAGCCAGGCATGTCTACGAATAACCGATCCTGTAATAGCAGCTCTACTTGAGGCCTCTAAGGCATCATAGCCACATTGCAAGGTGTGTTTACCCACTTGTTCTGCACTATGCATCATATCCTGCAATTCCTTCAAATCTGGTTGTTCAGGCTGAGACATTTTGTTTCTTAATTGTGATAACAGAAACTGCTGATATTTAAGCATATGGAACTGACAATTTAAGGCTCTCTTGGCTAAGGTGGCCGAGGTGTATACCTTTTTACCCCACCTTTCTAAGGATCTAGATTCTCTTTCGGAAGGAAGTGGGTTCTTGGCAGTAGAGGCCTTCATTCCCTTGGGGCCTTGAGAAATGGTTTCAGGGTCAGCATTATGGCTTTTGTAAAGAAATTGGTGAGAATTAGGAACTCTGTAGTACCTATCAGGTTTGACTGGTGCAGGAGGTAGGAACTGATTAAGACAAGCCTCCGAGTAAACATCATCAAGTATGTCCAGGACCGGAGGTATAGCCAGAGGTCTATGTTGAGGTAACAAAAGAAATTCCCTAAGCCTTTCTTGAATCAGAAAAGTCTTGGCCTTCCCAATGGAAGTGCTCCCTCAAGGTGTGCAAGGTTTCCCCAAAGGAGAAATCCTCAGGGGGAGATACAGAAGGAATGGACTGTTCTGCATCTGAATCTTCATAAGGGGAGTACGAGTGTTCCTCTACATCAGAATGTTCTGAGACAATGGAGCCCTGTTCAGAGGAGGGGGAATCTTCCTCCACTCTGGGTCTCTTGTCTGGAGGGGGCTGGGAGCCCAAGTGTAATTAAATCCTCAGCCATTTTAAGCATCTGCTTTTTAGGCATGGGGCCTGAGGATGGGCCCTGTGCAACAGGCCTCTTGGGATGCATGGCTGATTTGGACTTAGTAAAGGCCTTAATGGAAAAGGAAGAAGAGCGTCTAAATACACCCTGGGTGGAAGAGGACCTATCCCCGGTAGGAGTTTCAACACTAACAATGGCTTCGGAGGTTGTAGTCTGAGTAAGGGCCGAGGTACCTGCGGTCTCGGGTACAGAAGACACCGCCAAGGAAGTGTCGTCGGTAGTCAGGGACTGCATAGGCGACTCGCTGAGAACCGGACCACGTGTAGCCGGTTTTGGCATGGTGTCGGTGGAGACCGCGGGCCTCGCATGTCGGTCTTTATCCTTGCGTTTTTTGGACAAAACGGTAGTCTGAGTATCAGACGACATTTTATAATCAAAGGCTTTACCAAAATAATGTTGGGCGAACTCTGCCCGACGCTTAATAGTGCGTTTGTTGAAAGTCGCGCAAAAGCGACAGCCCGAGACGTCGTGGTCTGGGCCTAAACAAGGTATGCAGAGGGAATGGAAATCCTTATGCGGTATTTGCTTCCCACAAGAAATACAATTGTTAACTTTGTCTGACATCGGTTTGAGGCAAGAAAAGTTTTCCCAACGGGGTACTTAGCTTTAAAGAAGACTTCGGTTTCCAATTTTTCGTAAATTCAGGAGCTGGCCGACCGGCACTTGCAAACTGCTTCTGCTTTGGGCACCACGCGGCAAAAAAGACTGAAGAATATGGCGTCGGCTGTAATTTATATACCCCTGTCGCACTGGCGTCAGGGAAGAAGGCGACAACAACCGACGCTGGACCAAGACTTTGGAATTCGGCCGACCGAGGACCCGCCTGATGGCAGAGAACCCATATGTGATTACTGCAGCTGTATGCACGATGAACATCTGAGGTGGAATCCTTCAAAGCCCCCGGGCCTGTGGAAAATACGGCCCAGACCGCAGAATCCTTTATAAACGCATTCTATGAACACCTTCAGGAATGCATGGATCATGCAATCCCAAATAAAACCAAGACCCAGTCCTCCAAAGGCAGATGTCCTGTCTGGTGGACCCCAGCCATAAACAAACTATACAATAGAAGGAGGAAGCTACTACATGATAGAGCAAAATCCCAAAAAGGAAGGCATCTCTGATCAGTATTAGCAAAAACTACGGCACTCATTAAATCGCCTAAGGCCAGCTTCGAGAAAATTGCACAGGACACTAAGGATAATCACAAGGCTTTCTTTAGTTATGTTAGGAACCTGTGGGAATTCCCAGATATGCTCAGAATTAGTCCAAAATGACAAAAATACACCAAACCCACAGACATTGCCAACATCCTAGCTGACAGGTTCAGCGCAAAGCCCCCCCTCCCCACCCAAAGGGCAAATATCTATCCCAGCAGAGTGGTGCCCCCCTGACATCTCAGATGCTCAGGTAAGAGCTGCCCTCTCCAAAGCAAAAACACAGCATCAATGGGACCAGACGGTGTCCCGGCTGCGCCCTACACTAACTCCAAGAAGAGCTAAACCCAAACATAAAACTACTGTTCAATCTCAGCCTTACTACATGATATGTACCCAAAGAGTGGCATACAGCAACATTGGTTCCTCTCCACAAAGGTGGTTCCTCAACGGATCCTGGAAACTATCGCCCCATAAGCCTGACTAGCTTGGTCTGCAAAGCTGTGGAAAGGATCATCATGGACCTCATAAATAAAGATATTGGGGACCTACAGACACTGGATCCTACCCAGTTCTGCTTTGTTAAGGGCAGATCCTGCCTCTTAAACCTGGTTGATTTCTTTGAAACAGTCACCAAGGCCATTGATGAGGGGAAGGTGGTCCACACAGCCTACCTGGACCTCGCAAAAGCCTTTGATACAATACCCCGCTCGTGCATTATAGATGAGCTCACCAGCTTAAATATAAACCCCTATATCACTAGATGGGTTGCAAACTATCTCTGATTATGTTAAAAGTGTGTGGATCTTAGCTAAGGTCTTATTTAGACCACTATCAGAAGAAACAATTTGATTGGGTATTCTATGGTTAATTCACGCTATAAATAGCGTATTCACTCTTGTTGGCACCTATTTTTATGTATGTTTCACTGAAGAAGGATATTACCGAAACCGGTTTGGAACATTTAGTTGTATTTATATAGTGGATATTTTTATGTCCTGCTGAAGTTTAAATAAAAGCTCTTGGAACTGAATTGCTGGCCGTTGTGTTGTTTGGAAGTTTGGTTGGCCGTGCAAGCTTTGCGTGAGAGGTTTGGTGTTTTCTTTACATAGTGTTTACCTCTCTGGGAGCCATTGTTCCAAGCTGTCGGTGGGAGAAGACTTTTCACCTTTGCGTTTCAATTTGCTATACTTGGTGCCAACAAGGAGTTTATAATCTACACCAGAGATTTACGATTATTTTGCATTCAATTGCGATACATTTTGGAAATATTTATATTTACTATACTGGGACAGTGTCAGCAAATGGGTCCATGTGTGCAACTGCGTGTAAGAAGTTAGCGTTCTTCTCTCTCTTTTTTTTTTTTTGGCTCGCCAGCACGTGCTGTTTTCAAGGTTTAAGGTACTGTTATTTCTATCGACTAGGGCGACATCTACGTTTTATATATTGAGCTGAACAGTGGTCTTTTGTGGGGAGCTGTGTATTTAGACTTTGGGAAATACGACTGTCAATTTTTGGATTATTAAGGGCCGACTTCAATACGGGGTAGAACTGCAGCCATTGTGGTGACTCTAATCTAACTGACGCCAAAGTTATCATGGGTCTATGTGTTTTGTGTTTAAACAACGTTTTTGGCGTTCGAAGAGTACATTAGAGATTCGTTACCTTTCGTTTCATCAGGAACACCTGGACTTATGATGATCTCATTTTTGTACATCGCTGACATTTTTTCGATATAAACGGATGGAAAATAAGGACATTTTTTCTGTGTGCATAAAAATTCATATTTAACTATTCTATCTTTAGTATGGTCTTACCTATATTAGAATATGTCATGTGTTTAGGTACTTGAATTTAATGAGTCGGAAAGTTTGGAATTAAGAAATCATAATATATTGAAAATTTATGATGAATATATACATATTCATTTGAAATCAAACAACCATATTATATAAGGGCCTTAGTCATCTTGGATTCTCTATATACTATGATATAGGTGCAATTTCCAAATTTCAGTGTGTTAGTTTTGTTTTATGCAAACAGCAGATAGGATAACATTACTTTACTGTTGGTCATTACACTTTTTACCCCTGACTTTAAGTGTCATTTGATGCTAGTTAATGTATAGATAGGTTATATACACCTTCTTAAGGGATATAATTATTCAATATATGTGTGTATTAACCTATATACCTTCTTTGTATATCATTATACAGGGGCAATTTTCAAATTTCAGTGTGTCTTATGCAAACAGTAGATAGGATAACATCTTGTATTGGGAGTATTATTTTACAGTTGGTCATTTACACTTTTTTACCCCTGACTTTGTTTGTTAAGCATCATGTGATGCTAGTTAAGTGAATAGATAGGTTATATACACCTTCTTAAGGGATATAATTATTCAATATATGTGTGTATTAACCTATATAGAGATGTTAACATTGGGGGCATGTAAAATTAAGATGTGTATAAACATATAATATAGGCCAGTTGTATAACTTTGAATTTATATACACAGTTTCTCTTCATGGGACCACTTAGTGCTTTATATTATGTACATTTTGAGATAACATACTGTGTTTACCCCTATAATAACATAGGACAGAGCATTGATATATGCAACTAGTAGATGAGTGCTTGGTGAATTTTGACTATTATAAGACTAGTATTATTATAAATTCTGTGTATGTTGTGAAATATATATCATTGTTTACAATCGGGGTAGTTAGATATATTACTACATAAGTGTTGAACCATTTGTATATATCACCAACAACACATCCCCCTTTTTTGCCTTTTATGCTATTAATTGGAGATGTAACATTCATTTGAGTAACACTCTAAATTGTATTGCCTTATCACACTATATGCCTGAAATACAACAACAAATTGGGTTCCTTTTTCTTTTTTCTTTTTGTATGCTAAGAATGCATCATATTATATACATATGCCCTTTGAGATACTGGTATTCTATTTAGCAAAATAATTGGACATATATCCCACTTTATATTAGTGGGTTAATACATTTTTTCTGGGTCTTTTCCTTGTCACTGGCCTCGTGCTACCCTTATTATTATATTATATTTGCAGTACTGAGTCTATTCATTATTATTAACCATGGATATAGACAACATTTTACATGGGTTGTGTGCTGATAGGGAGGATATTCAGGTATTTGGACTTGATTCCATCCCAAGCAACAACAATAATGGTCATAAAGCGGCTTTTTCTCAAGATGGATGTCAATCAGCCTTTTTTAACTTAGAAAAAGCATTGAAAGGATTACGTGCCAATATATGGCACTTAAGGTTGTTTAAAGCCTATTTATTTTAAAAAAATTAGTCCCTAGGGGGCTTCGGATAAGGTTAAAGCCTATGGTCAGCAGATCTGAACAGAGGTTGACTGAGGAATGGAATGAGGCCATACAAGAAGGCTCTATGAGATTAGTTAAAATATTGGCTGATTATTATGAAAGGATCATAGATACCAACATAGCTGAGGTCAAGGACCTCAGTCTTATTTGTAAACAATTTGAATCCAATAATAAATATAATACAATGGTTACCAATCTATCTAAGGAATTGACTCAATACGACAAAGTGACTAAAGAAAGGAAAATTAAAAAATTCAATAGGGACGTGAATGATTATGGTAGGAGACGCCCCTTTGAAATTCAAAAGTCTGTCAGGTTTAAAGACATGACATTGGGTAGAGATGGGGCTAGGACAAGGAAGAGACCCAGACCTATTCTCAAAAATAAAGAACACTCATATACCAGTACCTCGGGTGACGAGTCTTCTCCCACTGACAGTGAGGGCATAACAAAGTAAAAAAGAAAAGCAATGCACCCATCCCTTTAGGAGGACTAATAAACGCAGAGGTGGGCATAAACATGCAAAAAGGCCTAGACATAGAATCAATGGATGGATTAATCCAAGTACTATTGAAATAGATGATACTGGGTTTAAGAATGTTCTCAATCTTTCTAAAACTGTACTTACTTTAGAACAAGAAAAAATTTTAAATAAAGGCTTGGGATTTGTACCAGGTTTCTTCTGTGATCAATACCAAACAGTTACTGATGTTTTGGAATTCTGTCGCTGTCTTAATCTCAAAATATTTTTTTCCAATAACAATAACAGTTATTCTCAAAGATCGACTGAGTTTAGATTCCTTAAATCAACATTTCAACCACCTGCAAATATCCATGTCACAGCCTTTCAACAGGCTGTACTTAGAGATTTACATTTTCCACCATATGGTTTTGATATAATAAAAGATAATATTCAGGAAACTGAAAGGAAGGCTCTTATAGAATTGAAACAGAACAATAACATAGCAATTCTTAAGGCCGATAAGGGTGGAGCTGTAGTAATTCTGGATATGGATTATTATATACAAGAGGGACTCCGACAATTGTCGGATTTGAAATGCTATATGAAGATGGGCATCGATCCAACTTCTACATTTAAAAGAGAAATCGATACATTCTTAAAAAGTGCAGTTGATGAAGGAATTCTATCAGAGAATACAGCAAAACATTTGATGGTCAAAGATCCCAACAAACAGATATTATATTTACTTCCAAAAATACATAAGTCCCCTATTTCTCCACCTGGGAGACCCATTGTGTCCGGTCATGGTTCACTCACAGAACCCTTATCAGTCTTTCTTACTGAATATTTAAAACCACTTCTGGTTAATGTCAGAGCAAGAATCAAAGACACAACCCAATTTTTACAAATTATAGAAGAGACACAAATTGAACCGGATTGGTTACTTTGTACACTGGACGTTAAGTCGTTATACACAAGTATTCCCCATTGGGCAGGACTTCAAGCACTCCAGTTCTGGCTTGAGAGGACAAGTCTTTATCCACCGGGTTTCAATACTCTTCTTATTTGTATGTGTGAGCATGTCCTAAACAAAAATATATTTTACTTCCAAGGAGAATGTTACTGGCAACTACAAGGCACGGCCATGGGAGCATCCTTTGCTCCGATTTATGCGGATCTTTTTATGGCCTACCTGGAAGAATATTTGATATGACACATCTCATAACATCTATCTAGTTGAAATGGACATTTGGCGAAGATACCTGGATGATTGTTGGATGGTGTGGCGGGCGGATATTGAATATCTTAAGGAATTTGTGGACCATCTCAATAGCAATATCTGGGGCATTGAATTTACTGTTAACAGCAACCTAACATCTATAGAATTTCTGGATGTGAATGTTTACAGAAAGCCTGATAATACACTAGGTACTAAGATATACAGAAAATATCCAGAATATAACACATTGCTACATGCTTCCAGTATGCACCCCCGCTACACTGTCCGTAACATCCCAAAATCACAGTTTCTTCGTGTCAAACGTATCAGTTCTTCTGTGGAAGACTATGAAGATGCTAGTTTGGATCTAACAAAAAGATTTTTTGACAGGGGTTACTGTGCATTTGATGTTAGATCTGCTAAAAATTGTTCTGACAACCAATCCAGAACACAATTACTTGAATACAAGAATCATAAGAAAAAGAAAGGTGATGGTGTTTTTGTAACCACGTATGGCAGAAATAACCAGATTATTAGAAATATTATTGAAAGAAATTGGAATATCTTGCTGGCTAATGATGTTCTTAGACAACATTTGGGTGAACGCTGTCAATTCTCCTATAGAAGGGGCAGAACATTAGGCTCCATTTTTTCACATTATAAACATCATGAAAGTGGAGGGGCTAAATACAAACAACTGACCATGACCGGAAAAGAAGTAGTGGGCACGGTTCCATGTGGACACTGCATGTCTTGTAGTCAAGTCAATAAAACCAAACAGTTTAGTAGTGCAAATACCAGCAAGGTATACGATTTAAGAATCTTGCTCAAGTAGCTGGGTGATTTACCTTGCGACATGTCAGTGTTCATCTTTTTATGTGGGCAAAACTTCCCGCTCACTTAGGATTAGGATTGGAGAACATAGAAGTAACATAAAGAATAAGAAGATTACTAATGCCCTTTATCAACACACACTTAAACATCCTACAGCAAAGTTTATGTTTACTATCATAGATCGAATAGTGGGTGACAGAAGTCATCAACAGGGGTGGGAAAATATACATAAATATACACATAAAGAGAAATATTGGATTATACATCTTGGAGCTTTGTTTTCTCCAGGCCTTAATGACCATTTATAAGAATGTACAATCTGGTTGGGGATTGTTGCTCCTTATATACATTTTTTGAATAACTTAGATATGCTGATTTCAAATATAAATTTATGGTTGCTTTATATACACTATTGTTATATATATATCAATATGCACTTTCACAAATATGCATATATGCCTATATCAGTTTTTTTCTTTATTGTGAATATATTATGATATAATAGTTTTATTCCCATTTTTTGTTGTACACACCAAGAATAAAGGTAAAATTATACATTCATATATATATTATATATATTTTTATACCATTGTCTCATGTAGGACTTGGATTATTTAGAGTACTATCTCTGATTATGTTAAAAGCGTGTGGATCTTAGCTAAGGTCTTATTTAGACCACTATCAGAAGAAACAATTTGATTGGGTATTCTATGGTTAATTCATGCTGTAAATAGCGTATTCACTCTTGTTGGCACCTATTTTTATGTATGTTTCACTGAAGAAGGATATTACCGAAACCGGTTTGGAACATTTAGTTGGATTTATATAGTGGATATTTTTATGTCCTGCTGAAGTTTAAATAAAAGCTCTTGAAACTGAATTGCTGGCCGTTGTGTTGTTTTCAAGGACAGAACCCACATGGTTAGAATTGCTGGAGCCATGTCAGACTCCAAACCAGTTACAAGTGGCGTCCCACAAGGCTCAGTCCTGGGACCTCTCTTGTTCGGTATATATTTCTCGGAGGTATAGGCCAACACGGAAGGACTGTGGCTGACCAAGTTCGCAGATGACTGCAAACTGGGCGCCATAATCGACTCTCCAGCCGACACAAGCATCCTCCAAAAGGGCCTCATAGAAACAGACAACTGGTGCCGTGGCCTCAAGCTAAACGCCAAAAAAGTGTATAGTCATCCCCTTTGGCAAAAACAAAGTGCCCACAAATTACCACATAGGTGGTAATCCATTAAAGTACAGAAGAAGTAATTAGGGACCTGGGGACCCAAGTTGATAGCAATCTCTCATTTGACAGCCACGTGGCCAAAGTCGTTAGAAAAACATTTTATATAGCCCACCTAATCATGAAGGGATTCACATCTAGATCAGGGGAGGTCATCGTGCCTCTTTACTCATCCCTCATCAGTCCCATAATTGAGTACAATGCCCCTTTTGGGATGTACCTTACCAGACACCTGCAGCAACTGGAAAGACCCCAAAAGTACCTCACCAAGAGGATCAAAGGGCTCAAACAGATGCCATATGCTGCCCGGTTGAAGAAACTCCAGCTCTACTCAGTGGTGTACCGCCTGCTCAGAGGCGATCTGTGCCTGACGCATAAAGCCATGTCCAACCCGGAATTAATGGATATGCTGCACCTCAGAAAATCCAAATCCCATCAAGCTACACGCTCGAGAGACTTGAACCTCAGCACTGAAATAGGACATGCTGGAGGGACAGATTCATAACCCAGGGGCTCCCTTCACTCTGGAATAAAATCCCAGTCCAGGTTATGCAGAGTCCCTCATTGACTCTCTTCAAGAGGAATCTTGATGAGTGGATGGGAGATCGTAGGTTTACCCCGGGTATCACTTCTGTGTCACTGTTAGACAGAGGCACAGTATACTAACCTCGAAAAAGGGCATAGCAAAATTAATTTTAAATGGGTGGCAAAAGCCAAACACACTCTGGCTAGGCTTATATATGCCCTAGGGCAGATAGCCTAGTATGAACCTATGAACCTACAATAAAATCATACACAAGTTGCATAAATCTCAAATATGTAACAAAAATATATAAATATACAGTGTGTCAATTAGTCTGCATATAAACTCCTAAGCATACAGAATTAAAAATTCACAGTTTTGCTGTCCCAAGTCAAAGTATACTGTTGATGGATGTATATTCATTAATTCATGGTTCCTGGGTTGCATTCAAAACCAATTGCCAGTATAAATCTGTATATTCCAAACAGTCCCAAGGCCCACCACATATGTTCTTATCAGTCTGCTTATTAAAAGCCAGAAATCTAATTCCAACCCCATATGCAGTTTGCCCGTACATGGTGACTTTACTTGATGTGCTGACATGTAGCCGTGTACTTGAAGTTACATTTCACATTTATAGTATGCTTTGTAACTGTAACTCTATAAAATCATGCATCACTGTGTATATTCATTTCTAGATGGTCTGTTATGTACACCTTATTAGATGTGAGATTATTTAAAGATTAAATACCAGTGTTGCCATACATCATGGCCTCATATCTGAATAGTTGATCACAGCCTGGGTAACCTTAAACTTTGTGGCACATCTAGGACATGCAAAGATGTGTCTGTAGCAAAAAAAGGTGCAACACAGTAAAACAAAAAGAATAATAGTGCATTTGACATAATTATAAATGTGGTCTGATAATCCCTCCTCGTCACTGGTTGGCCTTCTGAGTGCTTCCACTCCTTACCCGTCAAGCTCTACGAGGGGGCCATGACACAGTCACAGGATGTAGAAGAAACTTAGGTAGCCTGTTGTGGACACTGTCACATGCATCATGTGGGTGGAGCCCTGCCACTGTGTCTGTAAAGGGGCATCACTGAATGAGGAGCCAAGCTTCATGCTCAGACCCTGCCTCTATGTTTGCTGGGGTATGGGGTATGTTTGGGCTTACTGTCCTGCATGAAACATACTGATAAAAGGTCATAACATGTAGGCACTAGTACAGAATACTGTATGCTAGGATGTTCTGCTTTGTATGTCTTTTGTGCTGCCTGACAACTGATGCTGTTGCCCCCTGATGAGCACCAGACCATACCTGTCCATTTCATCCACTTATACTCCTGCATCAGACAGCTGTTGTGTTTACTTCTCATGAGGCCCTCCAGTCACTGTGCCTGGCACTACAGTTGTCCACTTTTCTACTGAAGGAGCCTGACAGCCCTCTCCAGGATTGTACCTTCCTTTAGATACACAGCCACAGTGACTTCCTCATGTTCTTCATGCTGGTTACAGTACTGGATGTCATGCTGTTGATTTAAACACAAGCAGGTGAGGGATACTAAAGCAGAACCAAATGTACATGTTTCATAGGACAAGCCATAATGGTGAATAGCATGCATATCAGTGTCTGCACCTATAGTCTTTATAAAGATCATGGCCATAGTCGAAACTTTACAGTAAAAGTGTCCCTGGTGTTTTCTTATCTGGTTGCCTTATCTAGGGATTGCTTGGAAGCAGTCCTTCTTTGGATCCTTCCATGGATGCTGTTTCCAAGGGTGACCATACATTGTAGGCTATTTACTTTGATGCTATTTCATAGGAAGACCTTTTCTGGGGTGGAGTTGGGATACTAAGTGCTGGTCATTCCTGCCCTTTGATAGGACTATGGATGCTATGGTGTCAACCTCCTTGGTAAGAATATAGCACAGGGGCTAGGACTGGAACATGCTGTGCCTTATGCAGCTGATGAGACAGCATGATTTTCCTGTTGATCTGTGCATTCCTAAGGAAGTAAGTGTTGCAGTGAACTCCTAAGATGTTGGCAGCTACAGATCCACCAAATGCTTATGGACTTGTTTTTGGTTTTTAACCCCCCCGCTGCCCTGCTCTGGAAATGTGGACAATCCCCATCTGTCTGGTGGGTGTTCCCTTTCTGTAGCAAAATCCACCAGGTATCTTGATGAAGCCTGGCAGCTAGTAAAGGTGAAGTCTAACAGTAAAAGAAGAGTATTAAGGCAATAAGCTGTTAATGAGTTGCATCCTGTGGTGCAGGGTTTGATTCCCTTTGCCTTCCATGTGATCTTGAACAAACTACTTACAAGGCAGTGATCTATGGCAGTTGGGAAATTAGGCTAGACTTAGTCTACTGAACTGCATTTCTACTAGCTGCTGATGAACCTGTGAACCTAATGCCCACCTAGTTTTCTTAAATTGCATTTCAAGTACTTGTGTTGCTTCTTCCTACTCTCTTACTTTTTTACGCTGCTTTACATTTTCCTAGTATGTTGGCTTCATAGCTAGTCTCCCCCACTTGCTTCTTGTAATCTCCTGTCTATTCTTCATCTAATGATCAGACCTATGGGTAAGAATTTACTTTTTCCACTTTTTCATCACTCTGTGCATTTATCATTATCCCCAAGGGTATGGATTTAAAAGGTTAATCTGGCTTTGTCTTTTGTATATTCCTCAACTCAGTATAATCATTTTTTATTTCTATCCATAAATTTTTGTCTGTATTATGTAAACCGGCCTCATCTGCCTATCCTTAAAATATGTTTTCAATTCAGGTAGCCCTAAGCCACCTTGTTCTGTAAGGAAAATACATTTTTTCTTTCTAATGTTTGGCTTCCCCTTCCCTGATAAAATCACTTGGCTCTTTGTTATTGATTGTCATCCACATTTTGTCTTTTGGTTGATAAAAATAAGCCTAACTTACATGTAAGACTAAAGGAACTGAAACACTTTCACATCCTGGATATTGCTTCCAAACTCAGTTTTCTGACAGTCTTCTGCATAATCTACTACGTAACATTTGCTGCTGCTTCAGACTCTTTTTTAATACATTCTTTTAGATACTTGTTTGTCGTGGCCCAGTAGATATGGAAAATTTAGAACTGTGTAATGGTTAGGCATACCATTTAATATTGCTGGCTTTGTTTTTTTTTTTCTAACCTGAAAATGCTGTGCTGTAACAGAGACCTGGTTCAAAGCAGTAGAAAGCACCCCTGCACTACCAGGCTATAACTCATTCCGAACCTTTTGGCCCCATAACTTGGAGTGAAGCTCCAGAGGCAGTGGTGTTTCCATATTCATAAAGGATGTGCACACCTCCAGACTGGTATCCCAACATAACGCATCAGAGATACTTCAGGTGCAGCTAACATTGAGTAAGACAGTGATTCAGGTCATAACCTGCTATAGGGCCCCAATCATGTCCCAAGACTCACACGCTACATTCCTAAGCAGCCTGGAGAATATTAGGGTCCAACCTAACACTCTCATACTGGGTGGCTTCAACTACCCTGCCATTAACTGGGAAAATTACTCTTGTACCAATACACTTGCCCAACGTTTCCTGGAATTCATTAATTCCAGTGCCCTGGACCAGCTTGTTCTTATCCCCACTAGAGGTAGCAACGTCCTTGACCAGGGCATTACTAACATGGGCAACTGTTGCTATACACCAATAGTCAACTTCTCCATGGTTAGATCTGACCACAAACTAATCACCTTGGAAATCCACATCCCTACCAGCCCCCCCCCCCTCCCGCAAAGGTAACCACCATGAAAAACTTCTCCAAAGCTAACTTTGGGTTCCTAAAAACAGAGGTGGGTAACTTCACGGCACCCATGCAAATGGAGAATAGTTGCATGACCGCCGAATCATACACCAATGTATTGTATGAACATGTACACAAATGCATGGATCTCACCATACCCAATAGAACCAAGATGGTCTCCTCCAAAAAAAAAGGAAGCCAATCTGGTGGTCCCCTGCTATAAACAAACTCTACAACAGGAGGAGGAAACTGATGCAGAATAAGGTGAAGTCCGAAGACTGGAAAAACTCCCTTATCAGCCTCAACAAAAAGTTGAGATCCCTCATCAAATCCTGTAAAGCTAGATGTGAAAACAGAATTGCAGCAGGTAGTAAAGACAACCACAAGGCCTTCTATAGTTATGTAAAGAATCTTCATGGCAATACCCAGATTTGCCATGCGCTACTGCACAATGATACCTCCTATACTTTGTCAACAGATATTGACAATATACTGGCCGACCGATTCAGTGCCAGGTTTACCCCCCCCAAAGGACCAATCACAGTACCAATAGATTGCCAGGCACCCAGTATTACTGCTGCACAGGTTAAAACAGCACTGTCCAAGGCCAAGAATACAGCTTCTATGGGACCTGACAAGATCCTTGGCTGTGTTCTGCATGAACTACAGAGTGAACTGGCACCTCAGCTGTGTGCCCTGTTCAGTCACAGCGTCACCTCAGGTTTTGTCCCTACCGAATGGCACACTGCTACAGTCATCCCTCTTCACAAAGGAGGAGTGACTACAGACCCTGGGAACTATTGCCCCATTAGCCTGATGAGTCCGATTTGCAAAGCTATGGAAAGCATCATCGTGGACCTAATAAACAAGGATATAGGGAATCTCCAAACTCTGGATCCCACACAGTTTGGTTTTGTGAAGGGTAGATCATGCCTGCTCAACCTGGTCGACTTCTTTGTGTCATTCACCAAAGCTGTGGATGAAGGCAAGATGGTTCATACAGCCTACCTTGATCTGGCCAAGGCCTTTGATACCAATCCCCACTAAGGAATCATAGGAAAGCTCACTAAACTAGGCATCAACCCCTATATCACTAGGTGGGTTCCAAACTGGCTCACAGGTAAAACCCACAGTGTGAAAGTAGCTGACTCCAAGTCAGACTGCCGACCAGTCACAAGTGGAGTCCCACAGTTTTCGGTCTTGGGTAATCTCCTGTTTGGTATGTACTTCTCTGAAGCCCAGGCCAACATGAAGGGACTTCATCTCCATCACATCTAGTTTCCTCAACTGCTCCACCTTTACTGCCCAGGTATCTGGACTGTACAGTAGTAGTTGTCACTTACAGTTTTTTAAATCTTACTTTTCACCTTCTTTGGCATTCTTCTGTCATGTACTACCCCTGTCACTCTGTGCCATTTGGTTGCAGCTGCTCTGATTCTAGCTTTGACCTCCTCATTCAGACTTCCGTACTCATCAAGCACCCCTCAAAGCTACTTGAAACTATTAATCAGTTCCAGTATTTTCCATTCTTTCTCAGGTTTCATCTTCTTCTGATTTCCCCCATTTGTTGCAATTGCAACTGTCTTAGCTGTACTCAGTTTCACCCCATATGCCTTCAGTTTTGCATTCCATTACACTATACTTTGCTGAAGTTCTTGCTCAGAGTCTGCTTGTAATGCCAGATCTTCTGCTTACATCTTTGTTGATCTGTCCCCTTCATCCTGTTTGCTGATGTAGCCCAACACCAGCATGAACAGCAGTGGGCTCAGAGATGAACCATGATGCACATCCACTCCCACTGTGAACCCCTCTCTGAGACCTTGAGTCATTGAAACCTTGTACTTAGCCTACACTTATTGTGCTGGTGTTTCTGGGACTTTGAACCCCTTCAAGATTGCCCAAATCAGCTTTCTTGGGACCTTGTCATATGCTTTCTCCAAATGTAGGCTTTCCCAGTTGGGCTCTTTCCTGTTCTCTAGCTTCTTCTCAACTGTCTGTCTCACTGCAAACATCAGGTCAGTTATGCTGCATCCTTATCTGAATCCAAACTGCTGATCTCCAGTCTTACTTTCCACTAATCTGCATATTAATTTATTTCCAGAACTTTCATGCAATGTGACAAGAGTTTGATGCATCTGTGGATGTTTATTTATTTATTTGACATTTGTTGACTGGGTTAGTGCGACGGAGCTGAAGCCTTTTTTCAGCAGATGCCCGGGGAGAAAAGCTCCACAGTTACAAAGCATAAGTACAAAGACATGTATTAAACAAGTATAAAAAGAAGCATAGTTACATCTAAAATTAAAAGTGAGGTAACATGATGAGTAGTATCTGATTAACAACCCTGGAGAGTATATACATTCCAAACATCATTCAAAACAAGCTGTAAAATCTTTTCAGCGCATTTGACTTGAGTTAAAAAGTAAGATGTGCAGAACAGCCACTGTTTAAAAGGGCTAACATTTAATTATAGGATATTAGTGAAGTAGAAGAAGGGCCGCAGTGGTGGTGCTGCGGTAGTGTTGTCGCCTCACAGTAAGACGCTGTCTAGTTCCATTCTCAGCTAGAGCGTCTTCTGCGTGGATACATGCGTAAATGGGCGTACCTTCGTTGAAGGTTGCGTCAGGACTGGTAACTCGGCACGTAAAAATCAACTACCAATCATTAGCGGACCGGAGTTCCGCTCTGGCGACCCCTAACCGGGAAAAGCCGAAAGACGCAACAAAATGAAGTAGAAGAAGGGTAGGGAGTTAGATGGGAGGGAGGTGATTAGTATGAGGAGAATCATTCAGGGGGTAGTTAGAGTGATAGATCCATGACTTATTTAGGTAGTTTTTGATTGCAGTTTTGCATTTTTGTGGATGATTGATATTTTTGATATCTATTGATTTTGGCTTGTAGATTTGGAGAAAGTTTTGTTCAGACCTTTGTAGAGACCTAGGAGGGGAGTAAAGGGAGATAACAGAGGTAATGTTGGGACAGAGGGAGGTCACATACAAAATAGAATGAATCATTTGAAGTTGAGAAAGAAGCAGATGGTGAGGAAGTTCTAGCCAGTTTAACCTTCTAAGAGCAAGGCAGTGATGTGAGTGGTAGGAGTGACCTGCTGCAAATCTAGCAACTTTATTTTATCTGGATTCAAGCTTTGTTAGGAGAGTGATTTGAATGGCTAGTAAGGATTTGTGAGCCATAGAATAGGGTGGGGAGGAGGTAGGAATGGAATAGGGAAATTTTTGCTTTACTGGTTAAAAATTTTTTGTTCCTGTAAAGTAGTCCAAGTTTTTGGTGGGTTTTCTTAATGCTGTTTAGGGCGTGAAAAATTGAATCTGAGGTGGTCATCAATGATGACCCCTAGTAGTTTGGTGTGCGAGTCAATGGAGATGGGGGTGTTATTGAGGGACGAGACAGAGAAGGAGGATTTAAGATTGTCCATTGTTTTAGGGATAAAAAGCAGGAGCTTAGTCTTTTTAGGATTCAGAATTAGCTGGTTTTGAGTGAGCCATTTTTCAATGGCTAAGAAGGATTTTTGTGTCGTTGTATTAGGGTCAGTGAGGGAATGGTGATAGCTGTGGAGTCATCAGTGCATTGCACCAGTGTTGACTGTGGGCAAAATGCATGCAGTAGATTGGTAAAGATGTTAAAACAGTAAAGGGCCAAGGATTGATCCTTGAGGTACACCTGTCTTGACTGGTAGAGCAGGAGAAGTTGCAGAGAGCCATTTAACTGACTGAAGCTGGTCATTAAGGTAACTAGCAAACCAAGAGGTAGTGGAAGTGGAGAGGTTCAGTTCTAAGAGTTTGTGCAGGAGGAGAGAATGGGAGATGGTGTTGAATGCCTTTGAGAGATCAAGAAATAGGCATGATGGATGTCCCCTTTTTTGTACATTGACAGTATTATGGTTATTCACCAGACATCTGGGATACACCTTTCTCTCCAGAGCCGTTTTGCCCGTATCTCACCCTGTACATCTTGATCATATTTGCTGTGACCTCATCTTAGCTACTTTCCTGGCTTAATGTTTCTTAGTGCTGTTCTTACTTCTTCTGTACTGGGCTCCTCCCCTTCTTTCATCATAGGCTGTGTCTTGGGCAGTACAGCTTCTATGGGGTTTTCTTAATTTAAAAGCTGCTGAAAGTGCTCCTTCTGTATGCATTTGGTTTTGTGTTGTTTGGTGAGCAATTTGTTACTGGCATCTCTTACAAAGGGTGTCTGCCTATCCTCTTTTTAATGTTTTGCTTTGCAAGCTGATATTCTTAGTGCCATCTATTTAGTCACTTTACAAAAGCTGGTAGAGTGCCTCGGATGCCTTGTTCTTTGCTATTGCAACTCATCTCTCAGCCTGTTTGTTAGCCAACCAGTAGTCCTTCTTTGCCTGGTCTGTCTTTTCTATCTCCCACTTTCTCCTGCATTTTTTTTCTTTCTTTGACGATTTTTTGAACTTTTGCATTCCACCAGTAGCTTTCCTTATGTACCTTATTTCTATACCTGGCTAGGCCACTTACCTGTTGTGCAGTCCTCACACATGCAGCTTTGAGGAGCTTTCCTTTTTCATTAGCTCCACCTAGTTCATCTTCTTTCTCAGTTGCTAGAGCCCTGAGTAATTTCTGTGAACTCTTGTGCGTTCTCTCCATTCAACTTAATGGTCTTCAGCCTATTCCCTGTTGACCTTAGAGCCTTCTCTGACCACTGCTTGCAGCTGATTGTAGTTACCAGGGGTTTACTTTGTGGGGTGATTTTGCAATCACTGATTCTACCTCAGTGCCCTTTCCTTACTAGGAGGAAGTCTACCTGAGTTGCATGTTGGCCACTTTTGCATGTGACTTTGTGACTATCTCTTTTAATGAACCATTTGTCAGCTGCCATCAAGCTATTTGCCAGATAGAAGTCTAGAATGGCCTCTTCTTCTTTATTACAGCTGCCCCACCCATGTGAACCAAGGCAGTCCTCCTATCCTGTTCTGTCTGTGCATTCATGTCACCCATTATCAACACTAATTCATGTTGTCCTGCTTTATTTTGTAATCGTGCAACTGCTTTCTGAAAACATCGTTATCCTCACTGTCACAACCCTGATGTAGTACATGGGCTGAGAGTATGAATAATGCCTATCCTTACACTGGAATCTGATTGCCATGAATTTGTCACTAATTTTCATGTGATCCACTGTCTTCTGCAACCTCTACCTCACCACAATTCCCACACTATTTCTAGCCTGTCCTTCTCCTGAGTAGTAGACTCTGGATCTCAAACTAAGTGGCTTTGCTGCACTCCCATTCCATCTTTCCCTTGGATACATAGGATGTCCAGCCTCCTCCTTATCATTATGTTATCTACTTCCAAGCTGTGTCCTGTCAGTGAACTTATATTTTAACAATATATTTGGCAAGTTGATTGGTTTCACTTTCAGCTTTCACTCAACAGAGCTATCCCAGATAACCTGAGCTGGACAACTGGACACTGGCCCATAGCTGCTGGGCTTATGGTAGGCATGTGTTGACCTATAGAGGCACATACACCTCTCCCATTGTTAGCATGGATCCCTGGCTTAGGTCAGACTAGGCCAGGTTCTCAAGCCACTTAACACTGGCAAATACCTATGCACATTTGGCAACATTAGTCAACATAACCGAATCACCAAGAGCCAATTTTTACACTGAGTGACTAGCCTTGACATGGCATGCAGTCTCGTCTGTGTTCTCCTATATTGAGGATACTACATGCCACCACATTTGGTCTGTACAGCTCTTCCCCCCTACAGGACATCATCTAGTCTGTGCTGCTGCCCGCAGGGAGTACATGCAAACTCTATTCAGGCATCGGCCAGAGGTCAGGATCAAATCTTGTACATGAGAGATGAAGACCTTAAATGTTATGCCATCTCATCTTTTATATATGAAATTTATGTATGTCCACTGCATCTCAGCTAATAGTTGTTGAGTCTCTATAACTCCAATATTTGGCTTATTAAAGTCTTCCATAAACATTTTTATCTGTATATCTTCTGGTTTCCCCACTTCTCAGCTTTATAGAGATTTCTCATAAAAAAAAAGCTCTCTCTCCGTCTTCTCCTCTTCTGGATCTCTTGCCATACTGTTGGTCCTAGGGTCATTGAGCATGGCTGTTGTCCTCCCTCTCCACTGTCTCTCAGTCATTGAGATAATAACTTCTGTGCTGTAGAATTATTATCATAAAACGGTTAATTGCATTATTTATAAACTTGTCTTTGTAAACTCGAACTGAATATTATCCAAATACTCATTGATTTTTCTTGTAGCACTCTGTCATTTCGTAGAACACATTATTTTCCTGATTACCCCACAAGTGTTTCACTTTTGCCAATCCATATTAATTTCAGCTGTTCCTCGCAACTTCTCTATTATGAACAAAAATCTCAAATTCTCTCTTATTAGTCTGTTATCCAACTCCATCTTTTGAAATAATTTCTCTTGAGAAACCTCTGACTCTGCCATTCTCTATTTTGTCTTGATCTTTTGACTTGTGTTGCCTTAATTAGATCATCTTACTGAGTATTCACTGCCTCCTCTATTCTATACAGTCTTTTCTCATTTGAACTTGCGTATTCTACTAATATCCCACTTATGTTAATCAATTCTTCAAATGTTTTTATCTCCTAAATTGCTGGAAGCCATTTCCTACACTTAAAGTGTTGATTGATGAGCCTTTTCTGTTGGACTCCCACAAGTGTGTTCCCTTCCAGACTATTTTCTTCTTTTTTCATAAAGGTTCCTTTATTTGTTGCAGATTTTTTTTTGTTACTGACATCCAACTGATCTTTGCAACAGCCAGCAACTGCCCCATTAATGATTTTTGCCTGATTTTCTTGTCAACTTTTTGGCTTTCCCACTGGGAGAGCTCAAGCTAACATTTTGCTCAGTCAGCTGCCATCTTGTAGATGGAGACCTATTTCTCTCTCATGGCATTTAATTTCTGTAATGGAAAAACACAGCTTATCTCCACTTGAACTGGCCAATACAACATATACAAAATATTTATCTTGGAAGGCATTTCTGATGCTTGTAGTGTCATAGAGAATTTCAGAACTATGGACTTTCATGTTCAACTCACACAGTGTACAGTGTTCCATAAATAAATACTATCCTTAAAAAAAACTAGTTGTTCATTCATGCCAAATACTATTTTAGCAGTTACTCTGAACCAGTCCACGCTGCTACAAGTTTTTACTCAAATTACTAAAATTAAGGTAGTATTTTTATATATGCTAGATGTGCATAGCCATGTAATATAATGGTTAAGGAAAACAGATTTACTTTGTTTTCTTTAAGAAAGGGGAATAAAGTATATCTATAAACCTATCTTTGTGAAAGTGGGTGGTTCCACGATATTGTCTTTTACTATGTCAAGTACTAAAATCATTTGCCTTGAATTGTTAGAACACATTTCACAAGCATGGCAGCAGTTTCAGCTTATTATAGAAATGCCTCTGCATAATATATTATAGAAGATGCCACACATTTGCAAAAAAACAGAAGTTGAAGGTATAGTCTAGACTCTGGACAAATTTTAGGATAGTTGTGCTGCAGAGTATGCCATAAATGTCCACCCTCCATAAATATCTAAATATTGCTTGGGTCACTACCAGAATGCTGTGATTACCTGTTACTTCCCTGAAGTACAGATGTGTGAGATACTTAACATAATGCTGACTTTCAAGGAGAAGTCACTGTAACATTATAGGCAGTCTTTGCAAATCCTATAGACAGAACTGTCTGTAGCTGCTATTAAAACTGTTCCTCACTGCAGTCATTTATTATAGTCTTGTTTGTAGCCTATTATAGTAGTTTATTTTATGGACAATGGGAATGTGTTTGTTCAGGAATTCTGCATTATAGGGACCTTTAGGAGCTTGAAGAACAGAGTTAACCATTGTGGAACTGTGACTTAATGTTAGTACCTTATGTATCGATGTGGCTACTTTTGAAAACACAACCTTATCCTTCACAGGAAGTAATGAACAGCTGCTGAAGAAACATCCAGCTGTTAAGATTTACTGTTACACTGACCACTCCTTGAAGATCTACTGTAGAATTATGGTAACTTAGCAGTTGTACTGTCAGTGTACATATCAGAGTCAGATCGTAGTCAAATGGGACCATAGGCAGTGTAATGGACAAACCCCCCCCCCCCCCCCGTAGCCATTCCAGTGTCCTGTTATTACTTGGCTCTCTCTCCTTATTTACCATAAATACTGTTCAAACCTATTTTACAGAGGTATGGATTTAATTTAAAACTTTTATTTCAAATTCTTAGAGCGCAAACACTGACATCCATATACTAAACAAAACAGAAGAGTCTCTCATTGAAAACAGGCATAGCATGAGCAACAGTTCTTCACATTTATTGAAAATGCATCTAGCCAGTGGTGGATTAAGTGCAACTTCAGCCATGTGCTGTGTTGAAACAATGGGTCCCCCTGCACACATTTTCGGACCATGCATAAATGCATGTAATCTTCGATTCATCTTCCTGATTGTTTTAATTTATACTTCTTGTTTAATACAACATCTGTTGAGTGTGTTTTATTTTTTTCCCAGAAAGCAGTGAAACAAAATGTTTGAACCAGTAAACCAATGAACTATAAAAGATCATTCAGACTGCCGTCATTATAACCCAGCAATATCCATACTCAGTTACATCCACTTTGACTGTGTCCACATCACATCTGATTGTAACATTTGTTAGTGTGTTTTAAACTGCTTTTCAGTAAGCAGTGAAACAAAATGTATGAAACAATAATGACAAAAGTACCCATTTTAGAAGATTTCAACCATAAAAGGTCACTCAAACTGCTATTGTTATAATCCGCCAGTGTCCGTACTCAAGAATTTTGGATACTTTCTCGAATGTGTACACATTGCAGGTCTGATTGCAATAAAATTGCCAGAATAAAGAATTGTTTTACACAAATGCACAGTAGTCCTGCAAAGAGGCTAATGACTTTTTTTAACTTTAGTAACACAGCTTAGCAGGGTCAGTCATTTTAATCCACAGACATCCCAAACCCAACAATTATAGCGATATTGTTGACTGCAGCCCTCTCAGATGTCTGTGTAAAAAAAAAAAAAAATAAAAATAAAATAATAACAATAACAACGACCGAAGTCACATATTCCAAATTTGTTTTACACAAATGCACATTAGCCAAAGTATTCAAACTTAATTCATACACACACACACACACACACACACACACACACACACACACACACACACACAATGAAATCCTTTACAATCCAGCTTTGTAGAGAAGACTATATAACAGTAATAGGCAATAATGACAACATAACGGAAGTTGGAAATCAGACACTTCTGATGATCACTCCAAATTATGCAGACTATATGACCAGAGAAATGTCCTGTGCAGTTGCGGGAGTCTGTAAAGAAGCTACTGCAAAGTGCTTTACTAAAATGCAGTACATTTAGACTATATTAAACAATCCAGGCCCATTACTGAATCAGTTCATGCTTAACTGCAATGAATAAATGATTAAAGACAATATAAATGCTGTAATAACGTTTGTTCAACAACCCACATCATACAAAAATCGGAAATATTATTACATACAACATACTATTTTTTGGAAGGGGGCTTGCAGGATACTTACATCTCATTTTTGGCCTCCAAGGTGTTCTCTGTCATAAAGAATAGCTATCCCCTCTTACATCACTCATTACAGGTCTGACTAACTTGACTGGCTAATAATGCTGTGTTGTTGCAACAGCATACACCTCAAGTCAACAGAGCTGGATTGTGGAGAAATAGGGCACTACACATAGGGTAATTAATCAGGCCCTGCCAGCCATATCAATGTGCCATTACCTGGCTGCCTCTTCCCAGTTACCATAAACATTTCAGATCTGTCAGTGTACATATTATTTTATTCTTTACTTTTACAATTATCACAGTGATTTAGGTTATTTCAAATTTTACAGTAAAAACACTTGACACGCATTTTCTAAACAAAACATTCTCACACTGAAAACAGACTTTGCATGAGAAATAGTAAACTTCTCTTCTCTTAAAATTCACATTAAGTGAAAACGCATCTGGCAACCCATTCAACTACAACAGACATGCTTGGATTCATACTAAAACAGCATATAGTGAAGTAATATTAGTGCCTATGTAAAGGATACAGGAATTCAAAAGACAAATGTGTAACACAACCTGGCAAAGTCTAAGAGTATGGTCTGGTGTAGTAACGTGGATGAGTCATACAGAAGACACATGAAGGCTGATGGAATCAAGCCATGTACTACAGGAAGCAGCTCTTTAACAGCTTATAGCCTTACTTATCTACACTAAGTGCTAATCAAACTGTTATAGCCCAGACACGGTACATTTCACACCTGTATGCCTACTAAAATCAAGCTAAGTTAAAAGTGTAATAATGTAGCAAAGTAAATCCAATGGGACAGATAAACGCTCAGGTTCACAGAAAAAAGTTTAAAATCAGTAAATGAAGCCAGGAACTGAGCGACAGTGAGGAAGTCAACGATGCAAAAATTAATTAAAATCTCCACTTTTAATACAAAAATATAAGACAGGATAAGCGCTTTCGCAAGTAGCTTCATCAGATCCATACAAAAATCCAAGTGTTAATTGCATGCTTATATACCTGCAGATAATGACTCATACTCATGGTTAATTAGCAAACAAGGTACTGCCCATCATTTTTAAAGATATAGATGATGTTTAAAATGATAGATAAAAATGAATATATAAAAGCTTCATAAAATGCATTGCTGAAAGATAAATAATGGCTAGGCATCAAATTACAAACATATTGATCAGAATATTATGACTAACTGAATTATATTAAGAAACACAAAACTATGTATAAATTAAAAAGTAAATACATCTGTATATAATTAGTGTATAACAATTCATTTGACATTTCTACGTTGTTTTAGTTTTGGTCTTATAGATGCTCTCTCATTCAGGCCAAAACCTTTGTCAGCCCTTAATGAAATAATCCATTGCATTTCCTTACTTTCTGTGTAGGTTCTATCACTTCCCCTTACATTAGGAGAAATAACTTCTAGCACCTTAAATAAAAAATAATGTTCATTGTTGTTTAATGTAATATGTTTGGCTAGAGTATTGTGCAATGTACCTCTCTTCATATGATAGATATGCTCCCTCATCCTATCTCTTAAGGGGCGATTAGACTTGCCTACATAGAATGATGGGCAGGATTGACAAGTAGCCAAATAAACCACATCTGATGTCATACAGTTTGCATCTGCTTGTATCATAAATACTTTCTGTAAGTCTGGCTGAAAAAACTGAGTGTTACTGTCAGTAAAATGGCAAAAATTACAATGCCCACATGGCTTCATACAACCACCCTTATCACTTTTTATAGTTTTAGGGTAACAAAGTATCCTTTTTAAATTATGTTTATTCCTATAAAGGAAAGTGGGTGTCTCACCCACGATCCGTTTTAAATCACTGTCAACATGTAAGATACCCCAATGCCTATTAATAACTTCCTTGATTTTGAAGTAGCCAGAAGAAAATTGTGTTGAAAATCTAATACTGTGGTTATTACCTAAAGGATTATCAAATTCCCTAGGACCAAAATAAGGTGCTGCTCTGGTGCAACGCAGTTCATATATATCATCCATATGGGAGTTGATTTCAGTTTGGGTATAACCCCTATTGACCAATCTGTTTTTCAGGCTAGTTAACTCAGTTTCAAAGCCATCATTCGTGGGGTTTAATCTTGAGGCCCTGATAGCCTGTCCTCTTATAATATTTTTAAAAACGTAAGGGGGGGGTGCATATTGGATCTAGAAAGTAAGGTATTACTATAACAGGCCTTACGATGTACACCTGTATTGATTATGTCGTTCGGTAATCTCTCAATAAATAAATCTAGGAACTCTATCCTATGTGAGGAATGTTGCATGGTAAACTTAAGGCAAGTCCTAAGGTTATTCATCATGAAATGCATGGATTCTAGTTGTTCAATAGTGCCATCCCATAAAATGAAAAGGTCGTCGACGAAACGTCGATAAAACACTACGTGTTGCCTGAACATCTCCTCACAAAAAAGCACATGTTCTTCCCAGTATGCAAGAAACATATTTAAGTAGCTGTTGGCACATGGTGTGCCCATTGCTACGCTTTCCTTCTGTCTATAAACAGTGGTCATGAACATAAAAAAGTTATTCTCTAAGACCAACTCCAGAAAATACACTATCAAATCTATTAAAACCATAGAATAATTACTATGTTCTTTTAGATATTCCATTACATAAGTCAGCCCTAAGTCATTGGGAATGACAGTGAACAAAGATTGTACATCTAAGGTGGCAAATAAATAGCCAGTAGTTGTACCAAGATGCTTAATACATTCATAAAGGTCAATAAGAAATTGCCTAGAGTCTTTTAATACTGTGATACTATCAGATAAAACTTGTTTCAAATGCTTTTCAATAAATACAGAGAGGTGTTCAGTTAGCCAACCACAACCTGAGACAATAGGTCTCATCGGTGGATCACAAGGGTCTTTATGTATTTTGGGCAAGCCATGGATAGTTGGAATGACTGGATGTAGAATATTCAAATATTCATAGAGGTTCTTGTCTATTAGTTTACTTTTAAAAATATCATGCAGAGATTGTTTCACATGGTTGGTCACTATATGTACACTTTCTAGAGAGACAGTTTCATAGAAATTATCTTGCAGCATAGTGGTCATGCTGTTAATGTAGTCAGACATGCTTAAAATGACTATTTTACCGCCCTTATCGGCAGGTCTAATAATAATGCTGGAGTCATTCTGTAGTTTATTCAAACAAAGCCTTTCTTTATGTGAGAGATTATCTCTGGTTTTAAATATCTGTCTAGTGACTCTACCACCATAATAATTATACAATTCATCTTCTGTTAATTTAAGATAGGCTTCCAGAAGGGGGTGGTGTAATGGTGTAAAATCACTCAAATTCTTAAAAACAAATTTATTATCCTGTGTAGCACTAGTGTTAGTATCCTTGTAAAGAAGCTTTAGCATGACATTTCTACAAAAGATTCTTAAATCAACAATAGTATCAACTAATCTACTCTGATTTTTAGGAATAAAGTTCAGGCCTTTACTCAGAAGCTGAATGTCCTCAGAGGTGAGTATAATATCAGATAGATTATAGACGCTTGCTGGTCCATATTTTTTTGAGAGTTTTTTGTGTTGCAAACTCTTCTGAGAGTTTCTTCTTCTGTCTCCCTCTGCTTAGGGAGCGTCCTCTTGGCGGGCCTTTCTCCATTCGAACAGGTAAGGGAAAAGACAGAGCATTAGTGAAAGACCTATTCATGTTGGCATCTCTAGGTCTGACAACAACTTCCTCATTGGTGTCAGTAAAAGTAGGTTTATTTTTAACAATATGTACTTCTGGGTATAAGTTCGTATCAGAACCCATGCTGGGATGGACAATATGTATGACATCTACAGTGCCATTATGATTGTCCATAGTGGAGTCAATTCCACGCGAATCACTAGTAACAACGCTCCTGGTTTTACTGGCAGTACCGATGTCAGTAATGCTTAAATTAGGAGTATCATTATTGCTACAGGCTTTATCATTGTATTTAGAGCCAGAAATGTCACTTCTCATACACTTTTCTATATGCGTTTCATTCACTGTAACATTTCTATGACTTACATTTTCCAAATCAGATCGCTTATTAAGTTATTATCATTGTTATTATGATTAGCTGGTCGTTGTACCATTTCATTTTGTCCTTGGACATGCCTCGGCCACATAAAGACATGGCCTTGCTTAAAATCGTTGATATCCCTGGTGACTTTATGTCGTTTCTGTTGCAACAGTTTGCGCTCAAAAGCAGAGACACTGTCCAACAGATTATCAAACGATGACTGTACAAATGCCATTGGAAAGTCATTAAACAAAGTCTGTTGTTGCATGTTAATATTGTCTATTATTTTGGCTTCCTCCAGAAGGAAGAAGTCTATAAGAAGCTGTAAGTATTTGCAACTTACCTCTATATTCAGTCGCTGCCACTGTGCCAGCAATTCAGGATAATCTCTGCCCTGACTTGGCATTGTATAAACACGCAAACCACGTGGAATTATGTTCTTTTCTAAACAAAATTGGAAATGCATCCTCTGCGTTTGGAGACGCTTTAACTTCATAAAGCTTTTCTCAATACCCTCAAGGAGCATGTGTAGTTTGTCTGAATCGACAGTCGCTCCAGTTACATCATCAGTGACTGACTCACTCTCGAAAAACCAGGAAGAACTAGTCGCTCCTTTCAAATGCTGTTGAAACCTTAACTGTAAGGCATCATAACCACGGTCTTCACCTCTTGGAATGCCACAGTCATCACTTCTTGGGTTATAATCCAGTTCGATATTCGCCATGAGTGTATCAAGTGTAAAATCACTATAAAAACTCACTCCTGCCCATGGAAGTGAAAAAGAATAATAATGTAGCAGAGTAAATCCAATGGGACAGGTAAACGCTCAGGTTCACAGAAAAAAGTTTAAAATCAGTAAATGAAGCCAGGAACTGAGTGACAGTGAGGAAGTCAAACGATGCAAAAACTAATTAAAATCTCCACTTTTAATACAAAAATATAAGACAGGATAAGCACTTTCGCAAGTAACTTCATCAGATCCATACAAAAATCCAAGTGTTAATTGCATGCTTATATACCTGCAGATAATGACTCATACTCATGGTTAATTAGCAAACAAGGTACTGCCCATCATTTTTAAAGATATTGATGATGTTTAAAATGATAGATAAAAATGAATATATAAAAGCTTCATAAAATGCATTGCTGAAAGATAAATAATGGCTAGGCATCAAATTACAAACATATTGATCAGAATACTACTAAAATCAAGCTAAGTTAAAAGTGTATTCATAGTTAAAATATTAACATTAAACTTGTAGACTTCATGCTTCTCAATTTATTCGCAACTAAGTAACAAACCCACTGTCACCATTTAACAAAACAAGGAAATTAAGGATCACATCCAATAAACACGGCTCATATGATGATGCTCTTGTTTTCTGCAGTCAGTTTCCTTTCCTTACACTCTAACTACTCTGGATCACAGCTACTTACTGTACTTACAGTCTTGGATGTCAGGGTTTGATTCGTGTGACTCCACAAGTCACTTAACTAGATAGTGCCTCCTAACTGGGACATTTCACACACACACACACACACTTACACACACACAGTCCATTTCACTGGTAAGATAAAACAAGATTCTACAGTTCCGTTTTAGACATCTGTTGTCCCAGTTCCAATGATGCATGAACATCACCCAAGTTTGCTGTAAAGGTAAAATAAGACAGAGCTCATAGTTCGTACTTGTATAGTAGGCTAATGACCACCAACGCCTTTATAAGTCTAGCTGTGCAATTCAACCTAATTGTATCCCTATGTATTAATTCTATAGTAATTGTCTTGTCTTCATGCAACTACATTTTGACAAAACTGGGTTTTTGTAACCACTTACCCCCAAAAACTATATTCATCTTAATGACATATTATTGTTTCTTTTTATACATCTTGAAATAGTTTTGCTATACTCCTGATTATTGACACTGTATAACATTGTATTGCTACTTAATGCCTTGTAATAATCCTGTAACATTGCTGTTTAATGCTATTGTAGAATGAAAATTGTATAATGTGTTGGAGCTTTTCTGCCCGGGCCTCCATTGAAAAAGGGCTCTTCAGCTCAGTCGGACAAACCCAGTCAACAAATGTAAAATAAATCAGTAAATAAATCAATAAATAAATAAATAAATTAATTAATTAAATAGGGTTAGGGATGCACACTGCTTCAGATGAATGGGGAGTCTGTTCCAGAGCATGATGATCTAAGATGTATATCATCTGTCTTATCAACATGTCTTATTTGTCACAATCAAAATTAAAACCTTCGATCTACTAGTTCTGATGCTGTTCATTTTGTGAATGTGCAAAAGGTCCATCACAACTGTATCTGAGGATGCCTTGTATGCCAGGCATATATTGCCTGTCAGTAATCTTTCGGAGACAGAGTACAGAGAGAGGGCCTTAAGATGATTCATATAGGATAATGTGTTTATGCCCTGGAGTCTCCTGGTAAGGAACCTTTGTTGGTGTTCCAACTGTTGCATGTGTCAGGTCAGGTACATGCCAAGGGAGGCATTATCATCAAGGATGGGTCTGAAAAGGGCTGAATAAAGTAGCACTATTATTTATTTGGACCTGGATGCCATGTCCTTACTTATAATTTGGGTGACATATAATGCTTTTCTTAGTACCTTGGACACATATTGATCAAAGGCCAGATTATTGTCTACATTTGTTCCCAGTTCTCTGACTATTGGGTCAACTCTTAGAGGTGTCATATTGATGGAGTAATTGGCCTGTGTGGCAATTTTCCCAAAAGGCACTATAATGCATTTCTTGATGGTGAGTTTTAGTCCGTGACTTTGACACCAGTAATTTGTCTATGTTAGACCCTCTTGTAAGATATTTGTGTCATGGGAGAGTCTATGATAGCTCCCAATTTGCAGTTATCTGTGAACTTGGTTAGACAAAGGCCTTTGATATTAGTCTTTACCTCCAAGAAGTAGATGCTTAATACGAGAGAACCCAGCATGGAGCCCTGAGATACCCTACTGGTGACACCAGTCCCTTAGTGGAGGTGGTATCACCAGTCCTGCCTGTGAGCCAGTTGGCAATCCAGCAAGTTATGAAGGGGGTTATAACCAATTTATTGAGTTTGTCAACTGTACCTGACTAGGATATTTTATCAAATCCCTTATCCATGTCCAGGTAGGCGCTTATGTATGTTTTCTTTCTCCTCCATTGCCTTAGTAACCTTCTCAAAGACATCAACAAGGTTAAGTAAGCATGTCCTTCCCCTGACAAAGTGAAGCTGCGTTGAGTCCAGTGTCTGAAGGTTGCCTATGTCTGCCTGCTGCTCCACTTCCAATGCTGTGAGCAAAAGAATTCAACCAACTATCCTGTTGTAAAAAATAAATTGCATAATTTGAGATCGTGCTTATATTACTCCACTTCAAATGCTGTGAGTTCAGATAAGCTTGTCAATCCCAGAAGTCTCTCATTGGCTCAAATTTTTTGCCAATCAAACGCATGTTGCATGCCAAGTAGGAAATTTGACATGCCATCTAATACTGAGTAGGAAATCATTTTTTAAAGAGAGCCCAGCAGGAAAAATTATTTTGGACCCTTTTTTAAATTAATTACTTTTGTATGGTCTGGCCCAGTAGCAGCACTGGCGTTAGGCAGCTACTATGCTTAATAACATCTTGTAACTACTGCCACTTGTAAATATTAATCTTGTATGTACATACACCCCCCACCCCACACCCCCCGGGCCTCTGCTGAAAATGGGCTCTTGCTCAATCGGCTATACCTGGTTAACAAGTGCTAAAATAAAAAATAAATAAATAAAATCTAGCCCTGATCAGAGTGGCCTGCATATATCCACATAATGTATACTTATTTCTGCTTTGTTTTATTACATAGGGGAATAGACAAGCAGATTAATAGACTAGTTTGAAGAGTCCTCAAAATCTGCTTTAGCCATGAAAGAGACATTTGTTTTTAATGACACTATCCCTACGGAAAATTGAGCAGCCTCTTTAAATATTGTCAGTTACAAATCAGAAATGCTCCTAAATGAAGTTAGCGCTGGCTGGAAAAGAGTTTTCTAGGAACTGTATTTGAGGTATTATGCACTACTATAGGCTCATAAGCAGGAAGAATAGCTTTTTTTTATTCACAGATGTGTATGTGTGAGGCAGGTATTGTCAGTTGTCTTGGAGGCTTGGTTTGAAAAATGCCAGTTCAGTTAATGAGTCACAGTAGGCTGAGAAACTAGAGCTGAAAAACAAAGACAAAGTCAGTGCCCCCTGACGAATGAATAGACCAGGCAAGCAGTGAATGAAGAAGCTTAATATTCTAAGACCTTGAGAAATGTGTACTCAGCAAGTTTTATGTTATTGTTTTCATACCACTGAGAAGGTATGGACCACTTAGAAAGGTATGACTTTTATGGTATTCAGCCTTTTAACTTTGCTCATGATAGATAGTACCTCTGGGGAGAAAAGATGGTAGTTCAGAATTAGATAATTTGAGATCCACTAGACTGTTAAATTCAGGGTTTTACTGATGTAAAATTATCAGAGGAGCCACCAGCATCTTGGTTGAAAGTGTGAACCAAGGCTGTCAGGGCCAGTTTGGAGCTAAGAGAATTAGGTTTACCATTTCTTAGATTGTACAGTTAACAATAGTCTTAGTGGCAAGGAAAGAAAAAGTACTTCAAGTTGTGCCTTTAGGTGATTGAAAAGGTTTTGGTCACCATGGCCAGTGCTTGAAGCATGAACAGAAGAATCCACTGATTCTAAGAGGCAGAAAGGTCCAGTCTGAGATAGTCCTCACTTCTGCTGACATAAGGAAAGTGTTCTTGTCCAGCTGCCTCTCACAAAAGATAGAGGCTGCCTGCTTATGTGTTTTAGGGTGCTGTGTTTGCTAGGAATGTGAGCCACCTAGTATGTACCATTCAGCTGGATAGCATGTTCCTAAATGAGCACTACAGATCTGCACAAATGAAAGGACTGTGCTTGTATATATTTGTCGATGCACCATGTTACTGTTAAATTGTCGCCACAGACTGCAGAGTCTATAGTTTAAGGGCTGATTGAAAACTGAAAAAGCTAGGTAGATGACTACTGTCTCTTTGAGGTACATATATTCCTTTAAGATGGAGACCACTAGCTTTGAACTTCTAGGTCCTTTAGCTAACCCCATGGATTATCTGAAGGATCTGATGATGGCATTATTTTGTGTTACAAGAGCAAAAATATGTCTCAGGTGATGGCAGTCTGATTATGTCATCACTACAGCCTTTTAATTAAACTGTAATCTTTAAAAGTGCATACTTTATGAACTGACTACTTTAATTTCAAGTGTTGTGCAGATAGCAGTACAGTTTCCTTATTTAAAGTCTGACAGTGACCACCATGACTTCAACAAGGACATGAATGCCAGGGTTTTTGAAAGAACATCCTTATTATTTTGTTTTTATTGATTAGCGTGCAAAAAAAATACTCATTTGTTGCATCCTTTCCTGAGGGACAGAAAGGATGCAGGGGCTCTGCATTCATAATTGTGTCCAGGAACCTGTTTGCCTGAGAAGGGAGCAAGCCTGATTTTTAGTAGTTAAGAATGACCTACAAGCAAAAAGGCCTTTAGGAGTTTGCTGAAGATGCAGCTTTTGAAGAGAATGAACCAGTATAATGGCAGTTGACTAGAAGAGGGTAAATATGCAGCCTGTAAGGTCTCAGGTGGGCAAAAACTGGAGCTAGGCGTTTGGCAAATATGCTTAGTATGGTAGAAAGGCCAGATGATGATGACATGAAGTGATAATAGCAATTCCCTGCCTGAAAGCACTATGGATTTTCTGTGGGTATTTTGGATAAAAGTATGCGGATAAGCATCTTGCTTAGGTGTCAACAAGTTGTCTGTATGTTACAAGGATCAATAGTATTGGTGGGTCAATGTCTTCAACATCTGTGTTTTTATGAAGCTGTTGAAATTTGTCAGGAACAGAAGAAGCCCTGATGTTTCTCTCTTTTGTATGATGAAAAGCATTGAGCAAAAGTCACCAATTATCTGTAAAGGGTGTATTACATGAATAGCTTGATACAGTAAAAGCTGTTGAATCACAGGAAAAAGTGCTTGAAACTGACACTTTGTGGTGCCAAATATAGACCTAAATACTTGAGGGGAGTATCATTCCAGGCTGTAATCATTGGTGACATATTCTTTTTTCCTGATATTTTTTTTTCCCATTTGTCAACAGTTATGAGACACAAATTCTTTGCAAACTGAGAGAACCTTTCTGCTGTGGGTTGGTCATCCAGGGCAGGTGTAGAGAGTGATGTCTGACCCCATCATGTGGACTGAGAAAACGGCCTTTCTTGTTGAAAGGTTTATTGTGACTATTGCTATCTTTATCCTTTCAGTTGCTGCCTCTGTTCTTTGGTCTGAAATTGCAGTTTTGTTATTGTTGTTATTGCTTCCCTTTACTTTACTTCCTACAGGGGCTACAACTGTAAACATTTGCTTTGCTTTCCACCGTGTTGCCATTTTCATTAGTTATTTTAATGTTTGTTGAAAAATAAAAACATTTTGTACAGAGTTGCCTCAAGTAATTGAGACCCAACACCTGTGAAATGCTGCAACTTTATTCAGACAAAACTGCAGTACTTTGGCTGAGACAGCTTTTCTAAATCATAAATATCCATAGAGTTGTAGCTGTACTTAATATGTGATGTTAGCTTGTCTGAACAAACTTGATTTTCTCTGTGAGAGAAAAACATAGGTTAGATCCTCCATTTTTAACAATCTTTAGTGAATTACCATATGGTTCTGAAGTTAAAAGCCCCAGTAGTTAAAGTGACATATTCTCACTGACCTTTTATACAGAAATGTATTTGCTTTGCAACCCTAGAAAACATGTCAGGCATCTTTGGGAAAGCACTTAGAAAGTGTCTTGAAATTAGCCAACAGTTGAAATAATCGTGTATGCTTTGGTATACAGTAACTTCATCATTTCAGCGTATCTCATTTTGGTGAAGAATAAGAGCACAGAAAGCCATTTAAAATGCTGTTTCCTGAGCTGACAAGGGTTTAGGAAGCTATTTCAAATGTTCTTTTGTGAGTATGATGGTATCATATTTTTTTTTTATTGCAAAGGAACCATTGGAAAGAGTGTCTTCATTCCCAGAATATGTTTCAGTGCCATTCGACAATCTGTCCTCATCTTCATAAGCTAATGTCACTTCAACCAAACTTAGTAAAGGAGGGGACCGTAGTGAAGGTGTCTGGAGGTTGCTGAAGCTGTCAAAGCCAGCTTTAGTAGCTTAATATATTCCTGCACAGAGCTGTCATAATCAAACACAGGAATCTCCATTGATGAGGGGAATGACATCCAATATGCCTATACCACAGGTGCAAGGGTATCAGATATTTACTTCCCATTCTAATGGTCTGTAATTGGGCACTGTGTATGGGGCATGTCTGAGTGTTAAGGCTGCAGTTATGGTAAGAACTTCTTTAGGGATTTTGTGCAGCTTAGCTGGCTGTTGCACCCAGCTCTGTCTAGTGTACATACCAAGAGAAAGACTATATCAAGTGTACTAAATAAACCACACCTGTGTTAATACTACTTCTCAGGAAACAGCTTGGGATTAATGCTACGGTTTTGCATCTTGTGAGACAGGGAGCTGTGAATCATTGATTCCTAGCTACATCCAGCTGTGTTGAGATCAGCACTATCTCCACTACGAGACAGACAACACCTCCAGTAATCAACTGCAAACCTCATAGTTGCTGCTAACTCTTCAGCCCACATTAGTTAGCACCTGGAAGCATGAACTGGCACTTTTTAAATGTTTCTTTAGCCATCACCGTCTTGGTTGAAATGGGTATCCTGAGACAGTATGGCAATTGTGTCATGTTTACTGACAACAACCTACTACTTAGAGAGATGCAGCTATTTAATGCTGTTGGAGGCAAAACACTCACATGAAGACACTACAAATATGCATGTTGCCAGTACTGTTCAACACCACACTAAATCTATCAAATAGATCAAACCAAATACATAGATCTGTATGCGCTGAGGATCTTAAAACTACCCTACCTAAACCATAAAGACCTCCTACTCTAACCTAATGTAACCTAAGAAATAAGTACCTTCATCAAGCTAACAAGCACACAACATAGGCAGTGCCCACCTTGAAACATACATCAGAGAGTCGCAGTATCTCAGCTCAAAAGCCTATAAGACAAACCTCCACACAGTCCAGCTTACTAGTCATAGGTGACTCCATTCTGAGACCCACTGATGCACCACTCACGAGGCTGTGCATGGAGGAGCTCACTGTCAATTGGTTAACAGGTGCCATGATTTGCCACATCATACAATCACTCAGCTGTTTAAACCACAAGAAAACATATAATGTACTCATAGCATACATGGGTGTAAAAGACTTAAGACATACTTCCTTGGACTCTATGAAGAGAGACAGTGATGGAGCTCTCAGAATACATGTTGAAGCAGGTGTGAACCTAGCCTTGAGCAGCATTTTGCCATCACCAAGAATTATGCTACAATACGAACAAAACATTATTGACTCCAATAATTGGCTTAGCTTCTGCTGTCATTCAAAGGGGTTCCAATATATATATATATCTATATAGATATATATTTATCTATATCTATATAGATCTAGATATAGCTATGTGTGTGTGTGTGTGTGTGTGTGTGTGTGTGTGTGTATATATATTATATATATATGTATACATACACACATATGCATATATATATATTTATATATCTGTCTATATATATATATATATATATATATATATATATATAGATTCACTTCATAATCTCAAAATACTGAAACATCGAATTTCAGTATCTCTAAACTATGAAACTGAATCCACAAAACACCGAAACTACAAAACCCCGAGCCCAAAACCACGAAATTCAAAGCACTGAACAAACCACATACAGTACACCATACATACACCACAACACCCACATCACAACGTAAACAAACAAAAACTACACACATACACAACTCATACACACATAAGCAGGGGGGCAAGCACCCCTACACGCCCATGTGGGGGGCTGCACCTCCCACACACCCCCTACTTATATATATTAACTCTGAGATCGCACAAACAGGAAACAAAAGCAAACTCTCCAGTCCATCTCACACACACACACACACACACACACACACACACACACACACACACATCAAACATATCAGCACACTCAAACACACTAACTCCCACTCAAATCCCTTACAAAACACTCACTTACCTGACAAAACAGCTAGATCCACACACGGCACTGCGCACCATAAACACACAATCCCGGACATCACGTAGCGTAAGGCCATAACCGAGAATTCAAGATATTCAAATTCATGCTAATATGGTTGTTCATTACTGGGAGAATGAATATTTGTATAACAGTAAGTTTTTTTCACAAGTGATGTTCTACAAAAGATTTGTAGATAACATACTTCTTTTTTGGAGAGGTACAATAGATGAACTAAGAGTATTTATTAATGAAATGGAAACTACAACTGAGTTCCTAAGGTGCACTTTAGAATACTCATACAATAAGATACATTTTTTAGATGTTACTATAACCAAGAAAGAAGGGGGCATAGTTTCTACTTCACTCTATAGGAAGGCTTGCTGGAAGAACGCAATTTTACACCATACTAGCATGGATCCGAGGTTTGTTTTTTCGAACATAGTCAAAGGACAATTTACTAGGATAATGAGAATATGTGAGGATACATCAGACATGCAGGCTGAGATGGATAATATGCATAAGCTGTTTTTAAATAAGGGCTACAACAGCAACATGTTGGAGCATAATAGAAATGGGTTGCTTAAGAAGGAGAAATGTTATTTTAGGACACATAATGCTAGCCATGACAAATCTAACACAATGGGCTTTGACTCTAGGGTGACTTTCATCACCAGATATACTAATGATAACAACATGATAGGAAATATAAGAAAAATTGGCATGTTTTAACAATGGGTTTCAAAACATCTAAAATAGTCGAACCTATACCTAGCTTCAGTTATAAGAATAGCAAGAACTTGAAGAGGATACTTTGTAAAGACCATCATTTTGATTCTTATAAAGTGAACAAAATTAAATTAGGTACCTATACTTGCAAAAGATGCAAGATGTGTAGATATATAACTAAAACTCAGATTTTTATTCATCCAAATATGACTTATAGTTTTGAACCAAGGTTTTATGCCAATTGTGACAGTACGAATTTGATTTACCTGGCCACCTGCACGTCATGTACAGCTTTTTATGTTGGGTTAACATCTAGGAAGCTAAAAGAAAGAATTTATGGTCATATATATGACATAAGGAAGAATAACCAGAAAAATGCATTATCCAAACATATAACAGAATTTCCTGATCATCAGTTTAGGTTCAGGGTGTTACAACTTGTTAAACAGAATAAAGGAGGGGGTAACAACAATAATTTTTTAGAAACTACTGAACTTTCATGGATTTTTAGATTAAAGGCCCATTTAGAACCTGGCCTCAATCTAGCAGTCAATATTAAATCTATCCTTGATGCAAGGTAATGAAGTCAGAGACTTTAGCTATGTTATTAATATCTAGTTTCCAGTAGATGTACCTTGACTAGACATCATATATGTTTTCACATTCTTAAAATTTTATATTTCTATCTCTATATACTTTATTATGTATCCTTGTCTCTAGTTTGATAAAGCAGCAAGTTTAGTACTTTAAAGGAGATATAAAAATTGTTAGCCATGAACTTTAAAAAATCTTAGTTTTTAGTTCCTGATGTTATATCTGAAAAAGGTTACAGGAATTTTGTTGTCTTTGCAGTTTCATATTATTATACTTTTTTATATGTGTATTAATATATAGAATTCACCTAAATAATGTATTTTAGGACTTTATTTCATCAATATTCAGTTTGGTTATTTCATATATTTTAACATGCTATTATTACCATATTATATGTGAATGATTTTTATGATTTTATGATTTTTATGATGTGTTTCATATATCACAGATTAAATGTTGAAATATTTAGATATATGAAATATATATAGTGAATTCTTAAAAGAAGAGGCTGAACTAGAGAGAGAAGATTTTTGCCTTGATTTTAGACAGGTTTTAATTGTTTAATTGATCAATTACTTAGTCTAATTATGCATTCAATTAGTTTTAATGAAGCATTATATATAAAAGGATTTTGAACTTGTATTTTGTTAAATCTGAAGAAGCGTATGTGATACGCGAAAGCGCTTATTTTACTTCAAATAAAGTTCCTTTTTGGTTGATTCCTGGTCCGTGGTGGTCATTTTCCTGTTGTTCTTATCTGGTATTTCGAGATTATAAATGGCTCCCGTATATATATATATATATATATATATATATATATATATATATATATGTATGTGTGTGTGTGCGTATATGTGTGTATATATATATATATATCTATATATCTATATATATATATATATATATATATATATATATATATATATCGGTTATATAGCTATATTTATATCTATATAGATATTTATAGATATAGATATATTTAAAAACCTGCAAGGGGATGGTAGACAGTCCAAACAATTTTGCTAGGGACGGCCTGTACCTTCTTCCATAAGGTTTCTATATATTGGTTAAAACTTTGTCCATCCCCATAGTGCCTTTTTCAGGCAATATCTTTCTTCCAAAACATAACTAATCAGAATCCAGACATCCATAAGGTGGTGTTGCTCAATGCTAGGAGCCTTTACAAAAATGTATATACCCTTTAAGCACTGCTTAACCTGGAAAACATTGATATATGCATTGTCCCAGAGACCTAGTTCAAAGCCAGTGAAAGCACTCCTGTCACTGCAGGGTTTTTAGTTCGGGTCTACTGTATTTCAGTGAATGATCAGATGATCGAATGCTGTTTGTTCGAACACTAACTGTCGAACTGGCAAAATAGCAATTGGCTGGAACAGCAAATTTTTTCCCAGGGAAAGAAATTGCTGGGCCGGCTGTCCAGGTTCTGCCGTTTCCTCCACTGTAGTGCGATCTCGGAGTTGGTATATTTAAGTGGGGTGGGGGGCACAGTGTTTCGTGAGGTTTTTTTTGTTTGTTTTGGGGGAACAGCGATTTTTTTTCCCTGGGGAAAAGAAATCGCTCTTCTGGTTGTTCGATCTTTTGTGAATTTGATCTCTAGGGGTCGATATAACAATGTTCGATCATTTGATCCTTCATTGTTATAATATAAACTCTTTAGTTCCTATCACTTGTACAGGCCCACCACTTTAGATGAGTGCTCTAAAGGTGGAAGTGTCCCTATATTCTAAAACAAAATGTCACCTCCAGGAACCCTGGATTCTGATCAAATCAACCAAAGCCAGTTATGATGTAAAAACAGCCTCCCAAATGAAAGATAACCACAGAGCCTTCTTTAACTATGTTAGAAATCACAGAAATAATGCTCACCCTTATGCAGAGCTAATAGCAAATGATTTCGTTATTTATATGACATTTGGTAACCGAGAAAGTCCGACTGGGTCAGAAACTCATCTTTAGCGGAGGCCCGGGGAGAAAAGCTCCATAATAGAAAAATATCTAAAAGATGAAAAAGAATAACATTTACATGTAGTATAATTTTTTTAAACATGAGCAGAACAGACAACTGATATGCATTTGCATTTAGCATAAGATTTACTAAGCATGAGCAAGACAAATAGTTGATTACAGGGAAGGCAAAAATAAAGAGTAAGTAAACACACACACACGTGTATGTATGTATATATATATATATATATATATATATATATATATATATATATATATATATATATATATATATATACACACACACACACATATATTCCAAATATATATAAACTTCAGTGGCTGGAATTTCCTCACCTTCTCTTACAATCGCAACTGCATACTCAACAACCCCTCTGCCTTCCCTGCTCTCGCCTCCCATGTTACTCCCTACACCCCCCCCCCCCAAGTCTCTCCGGAGTGCTGATCAGCATCTTCTCTCAGTTTATAAACCCAAAAGGAATATTGGCAAACTACTTTACAAACACTCTGTCTCACTAATCCCTCTCCATATTAGATCCAACCCTTCTTTTCCCTTTTTTAAAAAGTAGCTTAAATCCCACCTACTAAACTTGAAATTATGCCGTTGCCTTGACCACACATAGTTTTAGTCTGTCCTGCTGCATAACCTGTTGCATCTCCTAACTTTCCTCCTCTGTTAGTAACTTCTGCTTAAACTAACCTCCTAACCCTCAGCTCTACTACTATAGCCCCCTCCTTTCTCTCTCCCCATTCTCCACACTTTTTATCCCCCCCCATTCTCCACACTTTTTATCCCCCCCACTTCCTGTCAATGTCTCTACATTTTCCTTCTTTTGAACAACGATTATCTTTTTGTTTTTACTCTTATATGTAAGTAAGTTTATACCACTGCTGTCAGTGCAACCCTTAATGTCCATAATTTTTCTTTTGTTTTTCTCTTTATAATTAATTTCGTATTTGCATGGTTATTTTCAATAGTTTTTGTCCTGTATGTTTATCTTTGCTTACGTTTGCTGGGGCTCTTTCCCCTTGGGTCTCCACTGAAAACGGGTTTCTTACTATCAATGCAATGCAAATAGTTAAGAACTTTTTCTTTTTTACAATTATTTTGTATTGCGATTGTTTATTTGTAATTTGTATATTGTCACTTTATCTTTACATATGTTTGCTTATCCCCTCGGGTCGCCACTGAAAATGGGTTTGTTTCCAAACTCAGTTGGACTAACCCGGTTAATAAATGTGAAATAAAGATATATATATATATATATATATATATATATATATATATATATATATATATATATATATATATATATACATACACACACACACATATATATGTTTGATGGACCTCACATGCTTAGTCTTCTTACAGTAATATAAAGCGATCTCCCACAGAATTAGCACAAATGAAAGAAAAATAGGAGCTGTAAGGGAATTTACTGGTGGATTTAACATGGGAAGCTTATAGGGAAATGTTAAATGAGGCATTTATAGTTATTAGTGATTAGAAAGAAGAATTCTATGGAGAATTTATGCCAGGGCATGACAGTACAGAATTCTAGAGGGGCTAGACACCCTAAGATAGAAGTATAGAGAGAATGAAGAGGTAAAAAATAATGTGAGGGGGTGGGGGAAAGGGTAGAAGATGTAGATTGGTTGAGTTAAAGGACAAACAAAGACGTTGGAGGGTAGTGGGAGGAAAACTAGTAAGTTAAATTAGCAAAGATGAAGAGTAGGGGTGGGATATATGGAAAGGAATTGAGATAGGGAAATGCAAGAGGGGGAAGGGGGTTGGGAAATAACTAGTTTTGGAGCAGGGGCATATACTTGTCTTGAGAAGGAAATTCTGTAAATTTAATTTAAATCTGTTGTGGTTTGATAAAATTCTGATATTTATAGGTAAGGCATTCTAGAATTTTGGAACAGTATAGGAATATAGACACTGTCCAGCTTTTTTGTTTGGTCTTATATAGGGTTACTAGTTGCTTATCTTCAGATTAGAGAGCCCTGGTAGGTATTTAGGTATGGAGAATATATCACATACTCAGACCTAGAGGACATAGCTAATCTGTTGGCTGACAAATTCATCTAAAACTTCACCCCCAATATTCTCAGATAAAATAGCTGCATGTACAGAACCCCCCCCCCCCCCCCCATAAAAACCTCCCAAAAAAATCTCTGTGAGATGTGATAACATAACAGGCCACCTACTG
>NC_056736.1:275119847-275172347 GCF_019279795.1 Protopterus annectens | reverse complement strand
GTGATATAGGGGTTGATTCCAAGCTTAGTGAGTTTTTCTGTGATTCCTGAGTGGGGAATTGTATCAAAAGCCTTGGCCAGATCAAGGTAGGCTGTATGAACCACCTTGCCTTCATCCGCAGCTCTGGTGATTGACTCAAAGAAGTAGACCAAGTTGAGCAGGCATGATCTACCCTTCACAAAACCAAACTGTGTGGGATCCAGAGTTTGGAGATTCCCTATATTCTTGTTTATTAGGTCCATGAGAATGCGTTCCATAGCTTTGCATGTCAGAATCATCAGGCTAATGGGGTGATAGTTCCCATGGTCTGTAGTCACTCCTTCTTTGTGGAGAGGGATGACTACTGTAGCAGTGCACCGTTCAGCAGGGACAAAGACCGAGGTGAGGCTGTGATTGAACAGGGCACACAGGTTAGGTGCCAGTTCACTCTGTAGTTCATGTAGAACACAACAGGGATATTGTCAGGTCCCATAGAAGCTGTATTCTTGGCCTTGGACAGTACTGTTTTATCCTGTGCAGCAGTAATACTGGGTGCCTAGCAATCTACTGGTATTGTGATTAGTCCTTTGGGGGGGGGTGAGGGGGGTAAAGTTGGCACTGAATCTGTCTGCCAGTATACTGGCAGTATCTGTTGGCTTGGTATAGGAGGTACCAATGTGCAGTAGCTCAGAGCCAATCTGGGTTTTGCTATGGAGATTCTTTACATAACTATAGAAGGCCTTGTGGTTGTCTTTACTATCTGCTGCAATTCTGTTTTCATACCTAGCTTTAGAGGATTTGATGAGGGATCTCAACTTTTTGTTGAGGCAGATAAGGGAGTTTTTCCAGTCTTTGGACTTCACCTTATTCCGCATCAGTTTCCTCCTTCTGTTGTAGAGTTTGTTTATGGCACGGGATCACCAGATTGGCTTCTTTTTTTTGGAAGAGAGTGTCTTGGTTCTATTGGGTATGGCGAGATCCATGCATTTGTGTACGTGTTCGTACAGTGCATTGGTGTATGATTCTGCAGTCAAACAACTATTCTCCATTTGCATGGGTGCCATGAAGTTAGCCACCTCTGTTTTTAGGATCCCAAAGTTAGCTTTCGAGAAGTTTTTCATGGTGGTTACCTTTGCTGGGGGTGGGAGGGATGTGGATTATCAAGGTGATTAGTTGGTGGTTGGATATAACCAGGGAGGAGTTAACTATTGGTGTAGAGCAATGGTCGCCCTTGTTAGTATTGACCAGGTCAAGGATGTTGCTACCTCTAGTGGGGGTAAGAATGAGCTGGTCCAGGGCATTGGAATTAATGAACTCCAGGAAATGTTGGGCAAGTGTATTGGTACATGAGTAGTTTACCCAGTTAATGGAGGGGTAGTTGAAGTCGCCTAGTAAGAGAGTGTTAGGTTGGACCCTAATATTCTCCAGGGTGCTTAAGAACGTGGAATGCGAGTGTTGAGACATGGTTGGGGACCTATAGCAGGCTATGACCTGAATTGCTGTCTTACCCAAGGTTAGCTGCACCTGAAGTATCTCTGATGCGTTATGTTGGGCTACCAGTCTGGAAATGTGTGCATCCTTTGTGAATATGGAAACACCACCGCCTTTGGAGCTTCGGTCTAAGTTCTGGGGCTGAAAGGTGTGGAAAGAGTTATAGCTTAGTAGTGCAGGGGTGCTTTCTGCTGCCTTGAAATAGTTCTCTGTTACAGCAAAAATGTTGATGTTCTTCATTTTAAGGAGTGCCTAGAACGAGTGCATTTTGAGATTTAGACTTCTAGCGTTGAGCAACATGACCCTCAGATTGCATTTGTTTGTAGCTGTTATGGTGGTAATTTGGTCTTTGGGACACTGCCTAAAAAAGGCACTGTAGGGGTGGCAAGAGCCTTGGCCAGTATCCGGAAGCCCAGGGGTGACAGATGCAGGCCATGTCTGGCAAAGCATCGAGGTCTGTCAATCATGTCACCCCAGGCAGACAGATACTGGATCACCTTAGAATGACACCAGAAACCTAGCCAATTGTTGAAATCAATCATTTTCTGCTTGTACTGTGGTATCATTCTGGGTGATGGTAGGATGCTGCTCAGGACTAGGGTCATACCCGCCTGGGCTACATAATCCAAGAGCTCCTCCATGTCTCTTTTCATGTAGTCCAGGGAGGTACGTCTCAGGTCATTCACACCCACAAGTACAATGACAGAGTCATATTTGTAACTGTTGTTGAGTGACCTGAGTGCATGCGTTATGTCAGATCCTGGCACCTGACAGGCAGCTGGCTGTTACTTTCCTCCTTATTCAACCTAGTGAGTGGGACATCAGTGTGCCTCACTATCGAGTCACCTATGACTAGTGTGTTGGGCATGCTGTTTTGCCTTAGGGGCTTTGGTTGAGTGGCACACTGTTTAGGAGAGTTATGTGTCTCATGATTAGTGTTCTGTGGGGGTCGAGTGTGTTTCTGCCTTGGAGGGCTCTGCTGCTTGGGTAGATTTTTATTGAGAGCCTCCACGAAGGTGGGTGTGTGGTTTGTGTTTTTATGTGAAGGCAGTGCTGGTATGTGTTCTGGATGGCTGTGTGTTCCATGTGGTGTGGTACAAGTGCTGACCTTCTCCTCTTGACCAGCTATTCTGGTCTTGGCTGAAGAGTGCGTGGCTTCCAATTTGGATATACAAGTGCATCACTTGGAAGTCTGAGTGTTGGAAGGTAAGAGGAGAGGGCTGTCAGTGTACATGAGGCAGTTGCTACATTGCCTCAGGATGCCCAAGTTCACCAGGTTAATAGGAAAAAGCCCAGGGAACTGACCTTTAGATATGCATGGCTGGGTGGGCATTGATAATACGTACTAGATCTGTTTCCTTGTAGAACGTTTAGTGCTGGTAGCACTTGTGCGCTAAATAATTGCTACAATAAGTCTGGTAAAGTGCAAAACTAATAAGCTAGTATAAGGGCAGGAGAGGAGAGAACTAGCAAATCTAAGGGAAAAATTGAAGAGCAGGCTCTGGCACCACTCAGAAGCTTTCAAACAGTCCTGGGTACAAGTCTGTATCTGGACAAGACTAGTTACAGGAAAGGCGGGAAACAAGTGCAAATGCAGGCTTTTAAACCGGAAAGTTGAGAGAGATGGAAAAACTGTCCATATGGCCAATAAACTACAAGTTCTGGGCCAGGAATCACTCCTCTTGTGGAAGATAGGCTACCTAATGTTTACCACTCCCACTGATAAGCTAGAAGGCTTCCCTCCAACACAGAAAGGCTTGGGCGGCTCAGAAGCTTACAGTCTTGGACACAGCAAATCTGTATCTGGTCTAGACTAGTTACAGGAAAGGGGGAAACAAGCACAAACATAGGCTTTTAAGCCAGAAAGTTGAAAGAGATGGAAGAAACTGCCCAAAATGCAATAAACCACAAATCTGGGCCAGAAGCCACTCCTGTTGCGGTAGATAGGCTACCTAGTGCTTACCAGTCTCACTGATGAGCTAGAAGGCTTCCCTCCAACACAGAAAGGCTTGGGGGGGGGGCTCAGGAGCTTACAAACAGTCCTGGATACAGCAAATCTGTATCTGGACTAGACTAGTTACAGGAAAGGGGGGATACAAGTGCAAATGCGGGCTTTTAAATCGGAAAGTTGAGAAAGATGGAAAAACTGCCCAAATTGCCAATAACTACAATTTCTTGGCCAGAAACCACTCCTTATGTGGTAGATAGGTTACCTAGTGCTTACCACTCCCACTGATAAGTTAGAAGGCTTCACTCCAACACAGAAAGGCTTGGGCGGCTCAGAATCTTACAGTCTTGGACACAGCAAATCTGTATCTGGACTAGACTAGTTACAGGAAAGGTAGGAAACAAGCGCAAACACAGGCTTTTAAGCCAGAAAGTTGAAAGAGATGGAAAAAACTTCCCAAAAGGCCAATAAACCACAAATCAGGGCCAGAAGCCACTCCTCTTGTCATAGATAGGCTACCTAGTGCTTACCAGTCCCACTGATAAGCCAGAAGGCCTCCCTCCAACACAGAAAGGCTTGGGGGGGGGGGGTCTCAGAAGCTTACAAACAGTCCTGGATACAGCAAATCTGTTTCTGGGCTAGACTAGTTACAGGAAAGGGGGGATACAAGTGCAAATGCCGGCTTTTAAATCAGAAAGTTGAGAGAGAGGGAAAAACTGCCCAAATGGCCAATAACTACAGTTTCTGGGCCAGAAACCACTCCCTATGTGATAGATAGGTTACCTAGTGCTTACCACTCCCACTGAAAAGTTAGAAGGTTTCCCTCCAACACAGAAAGGCTTGAGGCTCAGGAGCTTACAAACAGTCCTGGATACAGCAAATCTGTATCTGGACTAGACTAGTTACAGGAAAGGGGGGATACAAGTGCAAATGCGGGCTTTTAAATCAGAAAGTTGAGAGAGATGGAAAAACTGCCCAAATGGCCAATGACTACAATTTCTGGGCCAGAAACCACTCCTTATGTGGTAGATATGTTACCTAGTGCTTAGCACTCCCACTGATAAGTTAGAAGGCTTCCCTCCAACACAGAAAGGCTTGAAGCTCAGGAGCTTACAAACAGTCTTGGATACAGCAAATCTGTAGCTGGGCTAGACTCGTTACAGGAAAGGGGGAAACAAGCATAGAATTTTTTTTTTTTTTTTTTTTTTTTTTTTTAGTAAAGTGGAAAAGGAGAAAGCTGGAACAGAAGTTAATTCAAGGTAAGAATCTAAGCTACTAGCTGTGGCCACTAAATGAAAGTTTTAAACAGATAAAGGAGCAAGGAGACTCTAGAGAATGCTTTTAACTGCAAACAAATCAGTTATATGATACCTGATTAGAACACAGAAACTTCAAGAAGTCAAAAATACACAGAAAAGCATGGACAGAGCACTCTCAAACCCTCAGTAAGGCCTTATTGCATTTAATGCTACTGGCTGCCAAAAAAGCAATTGCTATAGAATGGAAAATGTAATCTAAACCAGCTGTAAGTTTAGTAGTGAATATTTTAAGAGATAAAGGAACTAGAGGTAGGATGTTTAGAAAAGAGAAGGAGCAAATTATATAGAAATATATGGAATTTGTAAGAACGATAACTAAGAATAATGTTTTGGAGCAGTGAGGTTTAAAGGAAGGCAGTAATTGACCAATTTATGTAATGTTGGAGTGAATTGTTAAAAAGAAAGAAAAATTATATAAAATGTTTAATGGACTTCATCAGTACAAACTCTGTGGACCAGTTAGTCCACATCCCAACCAGGGGCAATAAAATACTGGACTTGGTCCTGGTATGAACAGTTCTACTTCTCATCAATTATAACCTCCTCCCTGGTCAAATTGGACAACAAGCCAAACAACTTACGCCGCCTGTTCTTGGAAACTGTTTTACTGTACTGTTACTTTTATTCTGTCACTTCTGCTGGCATGGGTCATAACTGGTATTTCCTTGCACAAAAGTGGAGCTTTAACAGAACCAGGTGATTATAGATCAATAAGCCTGACCAGTCTCATCTGTAACGCTGTGGAACATATCTTTATGGAACTAATAAATAGGGATATAGATAACCCACAGACTCACAACCCAACCCAGTTCATATTTGTCAGGAAAGGTCCTGCCTACTTAACCTGGTTGGTTTACTTGAAAAAGTCACAGTGGATGAGGGCAAATCAGTGCACACTGCATATCTGGACCTCACAAAGGTGTACAACACCATTCCACACTCAGGCATCGTAGATGAGCACTCACAGCTAAATATTAACGCCTGTATAACACTTTGGATAGCAAAATGTCTCACAAATATAACCAAGGAAATATTGGTGGGTGGATCTACAGCATCCAAAAAACTGTCACTAACAGAGAGCCCCAGAGTTCAGTCCTGGGACCACTCCTCTAACATTTATTTCTTAAAGGTCAAGGCTAATGTTAAGGGTTTGTGGCTGACCAGATATAAAGATGACTGCAAATTTGCTACAATCGTACACTCCCCAGAGAACACTAGGATCCTACAAGAAAGCCTGTCTCAGACAAATAGTTGCTGTCAAAACCATGTGCTAAAGCTTAATGCCAAAGAATGTATAATTGTATCCTTCAGCAAGCATGATCCCTTTTGTAACTATCACATTGACAATACCCATCTGAAAAATAATTGCACTGTTATAGATCTGGGAACTTATGCTATAATGAACTGTCCTGCGATTACCATATATCCACTAATGTAAGGAAGTTCTTTTTCATTGCATAGCTTATAATCTACTGCCAATCATTAGCAGACTGGAGTTCCGCTGTGGCGACCCCTAACTGGGAAAAGCCGAAAAGACAAACAAGCTAATAGTAAGACCAAAGAACATAATTGTTCCACTGTATTTGGCACTCATCAAGCTGATCATTAAGTAATAATTTCCCTTTCTGTTTGTAGCTGTGCAAACAATTTTCTCAATTGGAACAACCACAACACTTTCTCACTAAAAAAATCAAGGGCCTAAATCATAAAAAATATGCAGTCCATGTCAAAACCTTGTCATTCTTCTTGGTGTCCTACAAACTATTGGGACATGACCTATGCCTTGTTTATAGAGCCTCAACAGACTCTATTCTGTCCTGTAGCATCTCCTAACTTTCCTTCTCTGTTAGTAACTTCTGCTTAAACTAACCTCCTAAACCCTCAGCTCTACTACTATAGCCCCTCCTTACTCTCACCCCTCCCATTCTCCACACTTTTTATCTACCCCCTCACTTCCTGTCAATGTCTGTACGTTTTCCTTCTTTTGAACGATTATCTTTTTGTTTTTACTCTTATATGTAGTAAATTTATACCACTTCTATCAGTGCAACCCTTAATGTTCATAATTTTTTCTTTTGTTTTTCTCTCTCTAATTAATTTCGTATTTGCATGGTTATTTTTAATAGCTTTTGTCCTGTATGTTTATCTTTGCTTACGCTTGCTGGGGCTCTTTCCTCTTGGGTCTCCATTGAAAATGGGTTGCTTACTATCAGTGTAATGCAAATAGTTAAGAACTTTTTATTTTTTACAATTATTTTGTATTGTGATCGTTTATTTATTATTTGTATATTTTCACTTTATCTTTACTTATGTTTTTCCCCTCAGGTCTCCACTGAAAATGGGTTTGTTTCCAAACTCAGTTGGACTAACCCAGTTAATAAATGTGAAATAAATAAATAAATATAAATATCTCTCTCTCTCTATATATATATATATATATATATATATATATATATATATATATATATATATATATATATATACATATATATATATATATATATATATATATACACACACACACATATATACATATATATATATATATATATATATATATATATATATACACACACACACACACACACACACACACACACATATATATATATATATATATATATATATTTGATGGACTTCACATGCTTAGTCTTGTTACAGTTATATAAAGCGATCTCCCACAGAATTAGCACAGATGAAAGAAAAATAGGAGCTGTAAGGGAATTTACTGGTGGATTAAACATGGGAAGCTTATAGGGAAATTTTAAATTAGGCATTTATAGTTATTAGTGATTAGAAAGAAGAATTCTATGGAGAATGTATGCCAGGGTATGACAGTACAGAATTCTAGAGGGGCTAGACACCCTAAGATGGAAGTATAAAGAGAATGAAGAGGAAAAAGGAGAAATAATGTGAGGGGGTGGGGAAAAGGGTAGAAGAAGTAGATTGGTTGAGTTAAAGGACAAACAAAGACATTGGAGGGTAGTGGGAGGAAATCTAGTAAGTTAAATTAGCAAAGATGAAGAGTAGGGGTGGGATATAAGGAAATTAATTGAGATAGGGAAATGCAAGAGGGGGTAGGGGGGTGGGAAATAACTAGTCTTGGAGCAGGGACATATACTTGTCTTGAGAAGGAAGTTCTGTAAAGTGAGTTTAAATCTGTTGTGGTTTGATAAAGTTCTGATATTTATAGGTAAGGCATTCCAGAATTTTGGAACAGTATAGGAATATAGACACTGTCCAGCTTTTTTGTTTGGGCTTATATAGGGTTACTAGTTGCTTATTTTCAGATTAGAGAGCCCTGGTAGGTATTCAGGTTTGGAGAATATATCACATACTCAGACCTAGAGGACATAGCTAATCTATTGGCTGAGAAATTCATCTAAAACTTCACCCCCAATATTCTCAGATAAAATAGCTGCATGTACAGAACTCTCCATAGACCTCCAAGATGCGTACTACCATATAAAAATGGACTGAGTATCGAGGAGTCATCTACACTTCCGGCTGGGACCCAGTCATTACCAATTCCTTGCTCAGCCCTTTGGTCTCACTACGGTCTCCAGGGTGTTCATCAAATGTATGGCGGTAGTGATAGCTCACTTGTGACATCGTGGATTCCAAGTGTTTCCGTACCTGGACAACTGGCTTCTGACTGCCACCAAAAGCCATCTACGCCTACAAGCCAGGGATTCTACCATCCAGCTCTGTTCCCAGCTGGAGATTCCAATAAATTGGGAAAAGTCTGCCTTATTGCTCTCTCAATTTGTGACTTTTATAGGTACAGAAATAGACACCATCGCCATGCTAGCCTGTCTCCCTGCAGACAGAATTCAAAACCTCAGACAAAAGATATACAGCTTGCTTCCTCTACAAAAAGTCAAGGCAAAGACAGTGCTGAAACTCTTAGGGACCATAGCCTCTGCCATAAATCTAGTTCCAATAGCCAGATTGCATATGCAAATTCTTCAATGGCTACTTTTTTCCCCAGTGGTCTCTTCAACAACTGCCTCTATCTCATCATATTCTCATAACGGAGTCTTGCAAAAAAAGACGGTCATTGGTGGATTCAGCCTGATCAGCTGACGACAGGAACACCCTTCCTCCCTCGCCAACCCGGTGCTACTGTGACCACGGATTCCTCTCAGGTAGGGTGGGGGGGGGCATTATCTAGGAAGGACTGTCCAAGGCACATGGCAAGATAATGAGGCTCACCTGCATATCACCGTCCTAGAGATGAGAGCAGTGCTTCTAGCATTGCAAGCACTTTACGACTTTCTTCCTTTAGGGACAATAGCAATCCCATCGGACAATATGTAAGTGGTATGGTATCTAAACAAGCAAGGAGGAACCAAATCTTACCCTCTTTGTCGAGACGCTCTTCGTGTTTGGCAGCGGGCAATATCTTCCCAGCACTTTCTAGTAGCAACACATATACCGGGGACAACCAATGTGATAGCCGACAAGCTCAGCAGGGCAATATTGATGCCTCATGAGTGGTCTCTGAATCAGAAAGTAGTGGAACAAATTTTTTTGCAGATGGGGATAGTCTTGCTGTGATCTCTTTACCAGCCCGATCAATGCCAAATGCAGCAGCTACTTCTCCCTTATTCCCCTCCGAGGGAGTCACCGAGAGACGCACTTGTTCACAATTGGCCTGCAGGACTTCTTTATGCATTTCCTCCTTTCCCACTCATATTGAAAGTGATCCAGAAAGCAATGTCTTTGGGAAGCAGAATGATCCTGATTACTCCTTACTGGCCTCGGCCTCATCTCCTAGACGACCCATGGACTCTGGACCCAGTTCCAGATCTCTTGACACACGTCAGACTCCCTTCACCCCTGCCTCCCCACCCTCAACTTGACAGCGTGGCTGCCCCACTTCCATCCCTAGTCAGGCTTCATGATTTTTCACCTGCCGTGACCCATATTCTTACATCTTCGCACAAACCTTCCACTAGGAAGTTATACAATAGCAAATGGAAAAGATTTTCTATCTGGGCAAAGGAGAAAAATATGGATCCATATACAGCACCCATCCCTGTGGTATTAGAATTTTTGACTGAACTCTTTCATCAGGGATCAGCTGCTGCTACAGTTAGAGTTCAATTGGCTGCGATATCAAACTTTTATTTGGGACAACATGAAACTAATTTGATGTCCCACAAATTATGTAAAACCTTCCTTAAGGGCACTACCTTGTTGAGACCTTTCTTTCAGGAACCTGTGCCTCCTTGGGATCTAAATTTAATTTTGTCCAAACTAACTTCCCCGCCTTTTGAACCCTGCACATTCAACTGAATTGAAGTTTCTGATTTGGAAGACCTTGTTTGTAGTAGCTATCACATCCGCTAGATGGATATCACAGTTGCAAGCACGGTCTATCAAACCTCCTTATTTGCTTTTTCATAAAGACAGAGTGTTCCTTCATACAGATCCTTCCTTCATCCCTAAAATTTGCTCTAAGTCTACCTTGAACCAAACTATCGAACTGCCTGTATTCTTTTCTAATCATTTAAATAGTGCAGAATATAAATTTCATCAACTTGATGTTCACAGACAGTTGTGGTTTTACCTACATAGAACTAAGGAACTTAGAAAATCAGACCAATTGTTCATGTCCTTTTCTGAAGCTAGAATGGGGCTGCCGGTCTCCAAAGTGACTCTATCTAATTGGATTTCCAACGGTATTTCCTTTATCTACCCCTCTAATGGAAAGAACCTTCCGTTTAAAATTAAGGCTCATTCCACAAGATCCCTGTCCACATCTGCAGCTTTTCAAGCTAGAGTTTCAATTGACAGTATTTGTGCAACAGCAACTTGGGCTACCCCTCACACCTTTGTTACTCATTACAAATTGGATTTGACCTCCAGGGGTAGAGCCTACTTTGGTTCCACGGTACTCAGGAGTATATTCCCGTGAGCCACCCGAGAAAAAGGTGCTAGGGATGCTGTCCCATATGTAAGAATGAAGGCAAGATAGGACTATAGAACATAAAGAAGTTATGTACTCACCATAACCTTTGCTAGGGTGTAGATCTTTCATTATTGTTGTTCTTTCTGGGTAACATTTCTATCTCTTTTATAGTTAGCAGCAAACAAGATCTGGGGATTTTACTAGTGCACTGTGGGATACCTACCTTGCCATGAGCCAATCAAGAGACTTTGAGCTTTGTAATCGGCCGAGTCAGAGCCGAGGATTGGCTCTGAACCCATATGTAAGAATGAAGGGCGAGATGGACTACAAACATGGGACGTTATGGTGAGAACATAACTTCTTTTTTTACTTGGATATTGAATATGAAACTGAAATATATATATATATATATATATGTTTATATATATATATATATATATATATATATATATATATGTGCATGCATTCATTAAAAAGTAATGCTGTATTTGTAGATAATACTATATTTGTTAACGACTAGAAATTTCAGCTAAACAAAATGGGAGGGATGTTAGTATATCCCATGTACAAAAACACATATGCAGTACTTGGTACTGTCTGTCTAGGCAGGAAAGCCATTAGTCTGCCAGATGCTATCCTGACGGACAAACTAATACATCAGTATGTTGCACAACAAGCCAGTATCTGGTATCATGTTGTACTCAACACTCCCTTTAAACCTGCACTCCTTACTGTACAGTGATGTACAAACACCACCAAGGAGGCTTGTTTAAAAGGCAAAAACTTGATTTCTGTAAGAGACAGATTAATTTTTAGGCTTCTCAACCTCGCCATTTGTCTTAAATTCAATGGTCAGTGATGAGTGTACCTAAACAAAAAATAATCAGTGAAGCAGAAAATTTTGTTGAGGACATTTTCTGAGTGGAATTGTGCAGCAAAGTGAAAGCTCTTGGGCAACATGGGCTCTTGGGAAAAGTATTGGACACTGTATGTCCCTTGAAATGTAAGTGAAAGATCTTTAAGATTCACAGTATGGGCATCTTTTTATATAAAATAAGTTTTTGAGTACTTAGCTTTTGGCAAATCATACAAAACTGTACTGATACGTAGATATACATTCTTTATTGTAACATATCTATGGACAAAGCCATCAGACTTTGCTTGTCATTTGACGATACTACATGTAAATCTATTTGAAGACAGTCTGCATATTATTATTTATTTAATTTACTTTTTAGAATGTGAGATTAGACAGATTTCTGACACCTCTAATTTGCCAGGCTTCCCTTGAACCTGTCTGCAGAAAATAGGGTATATATTACATAGTTGAACAAACAGAATATCAGCTAACCTTTAATCGACACATATGTGTCGAAGCTGCATTTCAGTGAACGGCCAAATTTTTGATTTCTTTCCAAGGGAAAGAAATCAGTTGGCCATTCTTTTAATTCTGCCCTTTTCCTGAATGTAGTGCGATCTTGGAGTTAGTATATTTAGTTAGTGGGGTGTGCCCCCCACATTGGACAGTGTGGGGGGTGAAGCCCACCACTTTTGTAGTGTTTGTTTTAATGTGATGTGTGTGGTTGGAGTATCGATTACTTTCCCTTGGAAAGAAATTGATGATTTGGCCATTCGATGACATGCAGCTTCGACACATATCTGTTGATTAAAGGTTAGTCGACATTCTGCTTGTTCGACTATGTAATATAAACCCAGAAACTAGTTCCCTTAAATTTATATTTTACACAGATACAAAATAGTTTTATAAATTTATACTTTGTCAATTTTAGTGAATTGGTTTCTCCGGAAGATCACTTGTCAGAGAACTCATTTATTTTATTTGTTTCCATTTTCTTGACTAGATTAGCCCTGATGGGAATTGTCAATTTCAGACTGGAACCACAGGAAAAAAGCTACAACAGTAACAAGGATCTCATTACAAAGATTTAACAAGTGCATAACATAAACGAGTATCAGCAATATAGGTTCATAGGTTCATACTAGGCTATCTGCCCTAGAGCATTTAAAAGCCTAGGCAGAGTGTGTGTGGCTTTCACCACCCCTTAGGATGAGAGTACTATACCCATTAGTTTGCTGTGCCTCTGTCCAGCAGTGATACAGAGATGATTCCCGGGGTAAACCTACGATCTCCCATCCACTCGTCAAGATTTCTCTTGAACAGAGTCAGTGAGGGGCTCTGCCTCACATGGACTGGGATTTTGTTCCATAGTGTAGGGAGTCTCTGGGTGATGAATCTGTCCCTCCAGCACGTCCTATTTATATCCATGTTGAGGTTTAAGTCTCTTGCTCTCGTGGCTCTGGTGGATTTGGATTTTTGAGGTGGAGCATGTCCATTAATTCGGGTTGGACATGGCCTTGTATGTCAGGCACAGATCACCTCTGAGCAGATGGTATGCGACTGAATAGAGCTGGAGTTTCTTCAGTCGGGCATCGTATGACATATGTTTGAGCCCCTTTATCCTTTTGGTGAGGAACTTTTGGGGTCTTTCCAACTGCTGCAGGTGTCGGGTAAGGTACATTCCGAATGGGGCGTTGTACTCAATCATTGGTCTGATAAGTGAAGAGTACAGGGGTACAATGACCTCTCCTGATCTGGATGTGAATCCCTTCATGATCAGGTGGGCAATGTAGAAGGTCTTCCTAACCACTTTGGCAATGTGAGTGTCAAAAGAGAGGTTACTGTCAACTTGGGTCCCCAGGTCCCTGATAACTTCTTCCGTGTTTAATGGATTACCACCTATGTGGTAATTGGGGGTTACCATATAGTGGTATATTTAAGTAATACGAAGGTTTTGACAAAATAATTAACTTTTTAAGTCCTGTTAAATTGGATGGGAGACTAAATCCTTTCTGTTTTAATATATGGGGATCCAGCATGAATTACAGTACTGATTTAGTCAAAATTTATATACATAAAACAACCAAGTCAAAAACACAAGAAATTCCGGCATTATTATATAACTGGGTGGGTACAAATAAATTTATTCACTGGCTGGATATGAAATAGGGTGTAGCAAGTACACATTGAATGTCTATAGAAAGGAAGTGGGCATGTTTCATTTCCTTGCTTTTTGCAGCAGTTTTATTCCCAATATGATGATAGAAAAAGACAGGGAGCTTTATCCCTCATGGCTGATCAAGTTTTGTGAAGATTGAGCATGTTAAGAGATCCTGAGTGGGATTCATAGTCCTGTTGTATACCACGCAAAGCAGTGCAATCTTTTATGTGTCTTGCTGTAAATTGGTGTATATAAAGCTATTTGTCTAGGAGCTGATCTTTTAATGTATTTATGCTTGTATTTGAATCATTGGGTTGGGCATGTTGGTGCAGTGCCAACGTTTGGTTGTTTGAACTGCCTTGGATGAGAGTTTCTTGATATATATGGCACCTTATTACAATTCACTGCCATGCACAGTATACATGATTCTGGATCTTATTGTCACTGAGCAGCTGTCTGTGAATACCAGCCCTTAATTTTCTACTCTGTTTGTGTTAGGTTAACAAATTTACAGGGTTAAAGCAGGGGTGAATGTGAAGCCGTTTGTATGCATATATTGCCTGATTTTACTGAATTCTATCGGGTTGCCAGGGTCATCAAGTGTGAGGTAGTACACTACAGTGATAGTTTGAGCTGCAGATTTGTAGACTTTGTTGTATGCTGATCCTACTTTGCTAAAGGTGTGCTTATTCAAGTCCCTATTGTTAAAGTGACATGGAGTATTTTTTGACAGCAGTGTGGATGCTGCAGTTTTGCTTTTTGCTCTAGGTGTCATAATTCTCTACGTTTCTAGTTAATCTTTTTATCTTGGTTTTGACATTAGTGATAGTGTTGAGAGATTCTTTTATAGATTAAAACTGTCAAAATGGATTTCTGTATTTCAGACATTATTTCTAAGCAAGCTAAGACAGAAAATATACTTGAGTTCTCTGAAACTTATTTTTGAGCAAGTTAAGCCAGAAAACATGTTTGTGTTCTGTGAGACGTGGTGCTGCTGCAGCTGAATGTTGCAAGGCTAGATAAGGCATCTCAACTCTGCCACGTTATAGACACAGAAATATTATGGAACATTGCTTGCCCAGGAGAAGCAGTTAGAAACATGGATAGCCTGCCATTGTATTTTATCCTTGATTCTGTTACAAGTTCTGTAATGAATGCAGCATTATTTGTTTAAAGGAAATTACTGATTCAGATCATGAGAATCTGCTCAGAGTTGTGAGAGCATTCTGAAATATAACTGTCTGAGTAGGCACTAGATAATGATCGTATTATTCTTCTGTCAGTTTAGTATATGTGAATTATGACTGGAAAGATTATTCCATAAGGTGGCACAAAAGCTGGCCAGCATATTTCCTATCCAGCTTGGAGCAGATCCTAGGAATGTTTTTGATTGGTATCAAAAAGAGGATGCTGAGGCAGCTGGACCTTTGTTCACAAGAGTTTGCCTAATGGGTAGTAGACAACACTGAAGTCTCCGGTACCATCTTTGGTTCATTTTGTCTTCCAGATGCAAAGATGGTGAGCACATTTTATTTTTATTTTCACAGTGACTGAGAATGTTCTTAAAAGGAGCTTCTCTGGAGACAAAAAAGCTAATAAAATTAATGTGTTAGGGCTCAGACGGCATTAATGGAAGCTGTACAGTTTAGTGCAGATTCACTGAAGTAATATTTGCTATGTGCATGACAAGAATCTCTAATAGAAAGAATTCACAAATAAAGGAATGAGTGTAAATTCTCAGGATCCTCAGTATTTGTTAAACTGTCACGTTCTACAGTTAAGACTTTTTGCCATTACATCTGTTATAGCAAGAAACTTGCAAAGTGGGACTTTTTGAAGTACATTTTGTGCTAGGAGTTATACTGTGTCATTAAAAGTCTTAAAGTAATTAAACAGCACATTGAGATTAATTCTCAGGAAAGATGTGTGATATGACAGTGCATGGTGAATCAGCTTCTAAAAAACTGACTGTATTTTACCAGCTGAACAGGGGGTTTAAGAATAGTATGTTTTTCTTCCACCACAAGTGGCATAAACGTTTTTTTTTTCTACTGACTATAAACTTGACGTTCCTGAAGTACTATGCAAGAAAACTGTTCATCAAACTTTTGATAAGCAAAGAATGCATTCCACTTGCTTCCAGCTTGTATGATGTAAATCCAGATACTAATAAAAGACAAATTAATGGCTGCTTGAAAGTGAGAGATCACACTATCTGTTCTACGCAGACTTTTTATTGATAAGCACAGAAAATTTTATTTTTTTTCCTTTGTGGATTTTTTCAGTGACTGTAAATCAGAATGCCAGTGCAGGCACTGCATTCTAGCATATCAGACTTCTGACCTACAGACTGTGTATTTGGCAGGAGAGAAAGAGGTTTGTGGTTTCTATGTTTCAAATAATGACAGACTTTGATTTTAATCATTTTTACCCCATAGGTTTTTCTCTTTTCACATATAGGGTAATCTACAATAAAAGGCAATATTGCTATAGTTGTGAGACATTGATTATTACATAAAGATGTTTTAGACTGTGTGATTTTCAAACACAGAAAAATGCAATTTCATGATACTGACAAGTTAATTAATGTATTTAAATGACAAACATTTTCTGTGATTTTAAAAGGCATTTGCAAATTTGTGCATGGGTAATTGGATATGATATACATACACACATAGGATTTTGACATGATATTTCAAAGTATGATGTCTCCTTACCCCCCCCCCCCCCATATATTGAGTGTAACAATCTGAGGTTTATGCAGATACTTTTGGGAATTTATTTTATATTGCATTTTTGATGCTAAAGGCTTTATGAAGAAAATGTAAATTACTTGTAAAAGTTAATGTCCTTTAAAGGAATTTAAACCACAGAATTTAATTGCAAGAATGCATGCACACAAGACTTACAACTGTCTGTAACAGGGACTGTGGTACATTCAGGATATATTTTTTGAAAACATTGTTTGTAGTGCTGTAAGAAAATTTATTTTTGAATATTGAACATTGATAACATGGTCTGTCTTCTTGAAAATGCAATAAAGAGGAAAAATGCTGTTTTTATTAATATAAAAAGTGCCTGTGAATATTATAAAAGTAAACACTGTTTTAAAAGTTATTATTGTACATTTCACTGAAGGCAAAATTGAGCATATTCTCATTTTGAAGAGGCTTGATTCTTACAGATTGCAACTGATAGCTTGGAAAGATAGAAGAATTAGTATGTGGATTACAAGATTTGAGTGGAATGTGGATGGTGGCAGAGCAGGCTTTTGAAACAGTATTTTTGCATTTAGGGAAGAAAACATGCAAGTCTGAATTCCCAGGATCAAGATATGTTCTTTTGTAGAAGCTGTTTTTACTGAATTCACATTTTTCTTATTGTTATAACATGAATGTCCCAGGCAACCTGGAATAAGCAGTAGATTCTATTAATCAGTATTACAAGAAGGTCGGGTTTGTTCATGCGTGTGAGTATCAGACACAGATGCCTTTAAAATGTGCTTTCACAAGGTGGAGAGGTAAAGACAAGACAGGTGTGTTTTCCAGAGCCATGTGAAATGTAACTATACACAAACTATAGAAAATCTTCACTGACCTCTGGAGTGAATAACGGTCATGGTTTTGACACATAATACAAACAAAAGGCTCTGAAAGTTACCACTGTTCCATATTCTGTCCAAAGGTAAGTCTCATGTTAAACAAATCAGCAATAACTGAGGAAAACAGATGGTTGTAATAGGGAGAAATTTCTGTTGATTTTGGTATTTATTATTAGTGTTAAGATTTAAGCAGGTAAACCATTGTAAGCTGTTATATGCCTGAAATATTTAAAGCTACAGAGTTGTGTGTTTACAATGAATAGCAAGTAAAAGTTTCAGCTGGTGAAAAATCAGAAGAGTCGTGGTTCGAACCCTGGGTAACTAGTAGCCGTTAGTCTGGCACACAAGAGATTAGGTGTTTTGTAGTACATAGTAAGTTCAAGTAAAGGTATATATTATATAATGGGAAATTATGCATGAAGTTTTCATGCTTGTTCCACAGTTTGTGATAAGAAGTTAACATGAGTTTTGGAAAAGTATTTTAACATTGGTAAAATTAAAGGTAGCCATATGGAAACCTTCATTCATGTAGAGGGTAGAAACCAAGAATTGGCCTTTTATTAGTGATCCAGTTGCTCACAGTGTTGATTCCTTTTGGAATTTGTTGTAGATGGTTAAAGTTTACTTTAGCAGCAGATGAGAATGGAGTTGTCAGCATACTGTGTAAGCTGCATGCTTTTTATCAAATTTAAATATGTTGTTTGTAGAGCTAAGGATTGATTTCTTGATAAATTTAAAGTCTGTATTACATTTGGGTGAGAGCCATGTTTGCCAGGCCAGATTGCTTGAGATCTGTTAGTTACTGAACCAATTGAGTGAGCTTTTATTTGTGAAATTGCAAATAAGTAAAGTGTAGTCAACAACTCAAAAGCCTTGGAGAAGTTAAAAGACAACAGTTGCATTGTACAGACTTTTGTTTGGCTTTTGTGTTTGGTTGGCATAATGGTTAAGATGTTTATCTCACAGATACAAGGCACAGGGTTTGATTCTACCTTTGAGGGAAATTGATTAGGCTTAAAATGGCCCACAAGATCAGCTGGTCTAGTACTTACAGATGAACTCATAAACCAGTGTTGGTGCTTTGCCAGTGACTGAATCAGTGCTGATGATAGGTTAGTGGTTAGCTGGATTGGTGAGAGGAGATGTGCAGGTTGAGGATTAACACGTTTTCAAGTATCTTAGAGGGCTAAGGATGATGATATGACCTAGACAGGGGGAATTATCCAGACTTCTTTCCATAAATGTGATACTAGTTCCTTTCTAAGGCACCTGCTATAATCTGTAGTGCGCTACAAATGCATGTTTTATTTTGTAGGTGTCTCAGAACCAGATTGGTTGAACTGGGCTTAAAGTAGAAATAATGTATTGATTTTTATGAGGTTATTTGCAGCTCCTGCAGGTGGTTGAATTATTTGCATTTTTTTTATTGAAAAATATTATTAGATGGCTGCTGCTGTGTTAGTATGAGTTCCGTCTGGAAGGGTTGTCCTTGTCTGTACTATTTTGCCCCTGTTGCTTCATTATTCCCATTTAGTAAGATGTGCAGTTTTCCAGATCTGACCCTTAAAAGTGTTAAGCAGCAGTCTTTTTGTGCATGCATTCATTGTTTGCTCTTGTTTAAGTCCTCCATTCTTCTGTCTTTGCTTTGTATTACATTACGCACTGTTAATCCAGTATCTTCTTTCTTCTTAACTCCCTTAAGTCTTTGTGAATTGCTGACTGTGTAAGACAGATTAATGAAGAAGTCCTGTAAGTTTTTGTTTCCTTTGAAATGAAAATTACAGCATGAATATACGATTACAGTGTCAAAGTTGAAGAGATGTGATTTCTTGGATTTTGTCTACTGTGAGCAGGCACATATACCTCAAGGTTATCTGCAGGTCACCCACAGTGACAGCCATACTCACAAATACATACCACCAAAGGAGAAGATATACATGCAGTACATCTACTGGCTGTTGCAAAGGTGAACCACATCTTTTGTGTCTTGTCTGATAGTGACACACAGACACTCTGATGTTAGTGCTCCTTTGGATGGCATAGAAGAATGCTTGCAGCCTAAAGCAGTGTTATAATGCAGTGTACAGAGGACATGCAGTTTAATGTTTATGATGACAATGTTGCATCTCCACAATAATAAGCAACTGTTGTATTTATGTATGAGCAGCTGTTTTATATATTTCAGCTTTTATATCTTCAACAACTGTGAGTGAGAGTGACATATGCAACTTGTACGGCTGAGCTAGAATTGTTGACATAAACCAACAATGCATATTTTCCTCTAGAAATTTTCACTTGTGGTGGCATGGCTTAGTCATTTTATAGACAAGCCCATATATATGTTTATACTATGTGTAACTACAGTGCCTCTTATTGTATATGTACATAGCATTTGTGTGGAAAAGCTGTCCATGACCAATGTGGCACAGATAATTGGGTACAGATAGAGGACTTATCAGACCTGTGCTGCAGAGGGGAACAGGAAAAGGAGAAAAAAATAATGATGTTGTGTTCTGTGTAACATGAATGTAGAGAAATGATGTACTTGTCATTGAAGGTAACAGTGTTTTAACTTGCTTTTCAGCCCGACTTGAAGCACCACAGATAAATTGCATTAATGAAAATACAGCTGTTGACCTTACGTGTGAGACAAGTTCCTCTGAACCTATCACATATCACTGGAATTTCCAACCTTGTACAACAAATTCAGATGACTGTGAATTGAAGGATAACAATGAAATGATTACTGTCAGAAATGCAATCAGCTACATGTCGCAGGAAGTTTACTGTACTGTGAACAACAGCCTGCACAGTATTCGTAGTGAGTCTGTTCTCATTAGGAATTGCATCACAGGTGAGTGAGTGACATATTCAAGATAAGCTTTTGATTGGTTTCCTGACATGACCCAGAAAAAAAAATGATGGACAGATTAATTGTTAATGCACCAGGCATTTGGAATACTACCATTTATCAGTTATAACTGTGTTATATAATTTTGTGATAAATGCAAATTAAGATGTGTCATTTATAAAAATGAAGCAACATATGTAGTTTCAGGGCATTTAAAGAGTTCATCTGCTATTTGAAAATTATAGGAAGGAGTTAAATTGAGAGGTTTGTGTTTTTGGATTTGGTACTATTAATCACACAGCTACAGTTATCAGTGCCTTTTTGTCACAATTGATAAGCCAAAATGTTACTAATAATATATTAATTTTTTTTTCTTTGGAACGCTTTGAACTGTATACCCACTTACATTTATTCTAGAAGTGAATTGCTGTTTCTTGGGCCAGAGACAGCTTGCCTGATACGACAAATTCAAGCTGGTGTACATAAATAATCTGGGTTTCTCAGTTTCATCTCCAACTAGTTGTATGGATACATTTTAAAACTACATATAAAATGTTAGTGTATATCTAAGCATGGCATAACACGTACACACAGTAGTGATAGCTGCATAGTGATTTATCAAAAGCAAGTTCCTTTTTCACTTTTACAAATTTTTTGTTGAGTTGTATGCATGGGCAAACACAATAAATTTTGTTACAGTAGCAGAGTACCCATAGCAGAAGAGTATGTGAATGCACAAAAAGTCTTTATTTGCAGACAGGTAAATGCAGTAGCAGAGCCTTTAAACTGTGCAGTAGTATAGTTGTTCAAGTTACATAAATTTAGCAGTACAAATTAGTTTTATTATTATGTCACTTAAAATATCCTATCTGTGCAGTAGCAGTTTGGTAATGCGTAAGCGGCACTACAGTACTGAGACAGTGAAGGGTAGGAACAGTCCAAACAGTTGAAAACTGCACATCCCATTTGCATCTGCTGCTTTTGCACTTCATTTGTGGACACAGTGCATTCTTCATGTAACAGTTTTGGACCCAGTATGTTCTTCATGTAACTGTTTTACTGCAAATTGATTTTTGACAAATTTATGCAACACCATTTGCACAGGTTCATGAGGTAAATGATCACAGATAGTATGTTGAAAATTTAGTGCAAAAAGTTGAGAAATGTTGAAAAAGGTTGAATTTATGGCTGTTTGTTCAGCTTAAAAGTGTAATACAGAATGCTGAAAGTCTCATACTTTTAATTCTTAATTAAACAAACACTCATTATGTCATGGTTTTATAAGTTTTAATTTCAATTTTTCCACAGTCTTGTAACTTCTGCTGATTGATTTACATAGGTATTGTGCATTATTTTATATGCCCTACAAATGATCCTTTTTAAAAACCTGCTTTTCTTCTAGACTCAACTAAAAACTTAACCAGGGGTGGTCTTTCATTTAACATTACCCTATCCCTTTATATTTGCCTGTGCTATTCTGTTTGCCTGTACTTTATCAGTCCCTTCTAGGGAAGGCAGTCTCCAACCTGCAGTCCAGACTCCTGCTTGCCCTCATCCCACTGTACATTGGGTCCTTTGCTAATTTTCTCCAAAAACTTCCAGCCCCCTCTAGCATATTTTCTATGCCCATTTGCAGTAATCCCTATTGGTATCTCCATTCCCATGTTGGTTTAGTTCTTAAAATACTTTCTACGACTTTATAAATATAATATTGTGTGACTGCTATTATTCTGTCTGCATCCAAAAGCATATTCTCTCCTTATTTCATGACCCACCCACCCCCATTTCAACATAATTTTTTTCTACTTTGATTTGTAATCTTCTGCCTGCGTTATGTGTATGAACCTTAACACTGCAGATCTAAAGTATCCTTTCAAATCTGGTCATACTAAAACTACCTTGTTCTATGGGGAGAAACAAATTATCATACTGAACCAACTTTTATCCCCTTTCCCTCCAAAATAGATTCCTTTAGTTCTATATTAATTATGGTCTTCTCTGGTTGATAAGAATACGTCTTATCTGTATGCAGTAGTAAAAGGGCTAGAATAATTTCACTGTTTGTACCTTACCATTTGTATCCATAATCAAGAGCTTCCAACTTCTCAGTTTTTTACTGTTTTTGTTTATTATTTTCCTACATATCTTTAACCGCCATATTAGAATCCTTTTTAGTGCAAAAACCTAAGTGTATGCTCACATTTTTAGTAAGCTTATATCCATTAGAACAATTAGGTGGGTCCTAGTTCAGCCATCAAAGGAAATGAGCATTGAACTGAATATTGGATCCTATCCATTGAATGTTCATTCAGTGAACGTCCATTTATTTCAATAGGGAAAGTAATTAGTTGGCCAGCACTGCCCCATCTGTCCTTTTCCCCACTGTAGTGTGGTCTCAGAGTTGGTATATTTAGTTAGAGTGGTGTGGGAGGGGGTGAAGCCCCCCATCTGAGTAGGTTTGAAATATTGCGGTGTGTGAGATGGCCAACTAGTTACTTTCCCTTTTGAATAAATGAATATTCGCTGAATGAACATTCAGTGGATAAGTTTCATTGTTCAGCCGTTCGATGCTCATTTCTTTCAGTGACTGAATATAGACCCCAATTAGGGTGGTCCCAGTTAATAAAAGGTAACACTTCCTATGTGACTTGAGTGCTATTGTATGTAACAGAACATTTTGTTAATAAAAAAGTAGCAAATAATCTATACTTAGTGTAGATTACAATTTAATCTCAGACGATGTATCTGTTGAGTATGGATCCACCACAATCACGAACGGATGTGCAGAATCAATGTGTAGTCTTTTCAGTATCCAGTAGAAATTCCCATGAAGACAGTGGTGTTTATCTGTATATTGTTTATTCTATCTTACAAGGTGCTCATTATACATATGTAACACGATCTCTTCATCAAACTTTGAACATGACACAAACTTTTGTGCTAGAGTTTTCATTTCTCACAATACTAACCTGTTGAACACATAATTTTCTCAGTACTGTTTTCACTTTCCATTGAAGTTTACATGCGCCCATTGAAAGAATGCAACCTTTTTTTCTGTAGTAATGGAAAAGTTCTCCTATGATACACTTTTAAGCTTTCATCTGCTATAGGAGTCCAACATTCCCTCACAAAGTTTAGAATACTTGACAGTCCGTTGTCATTCCTTGTTCTGGCTGTTGTTTCAGCTCTTATTGGGATTTTTTGAACTGTTCATGAGTGCACCTGCAAAATCAATATGCAGTCTTTTCCAGTATTCAGTAGAAAATGTTCATAGATGCAGTGCTGTTTATCTCTACATCTTTTATTTCATCGTACATAGTATTCATTATGCATGTGTTATCAGTCTCGTCATCTAAATTTGTCCATTGCGTGAACTTTTGTACCAGGGTTTTCTTTTAGTGTACCAGTCTGTCTGACATGCAGTTGTTCCAGTACTACTTTCAGTGCCTGTGGGATTTTAGCTGTTCCCCAAAGGAAACACCATTTCCCTAGTGGTAATTCAAATCTCCTATTTCTAAACTTTCATCTAGTCTGTGAGGTCAACTTGTTTAAAGTTTAGTACACATTAAATTTCATGTCATTTCTTCTTGTTCAAGTGAAAATTTCAGCTGTTAGTGGGATATCTTGGAAGTGGTTATGTAATCTCTAAGTATGTATACAAGTTTATTTAATCTACTACTTTATAAATAATTTATGGGTACAGAATTCTTGGGAGGCCATCTACTGTGTTCTGCCCTTTTGGCATTATGTATTCAGCATTGTAATTGTAAGCTAGTAAGTTGATTGCCCATCCCTGAATACGTGCTGCTGCCATAACGGACAGACAGTTATGATCACCAAACGGTGTTAACAAGAGTTTAAGGTTTGTAATTAGCTTAAACTTTCCACCCAACAGACACCGATGGAATTTCTTTACTCCAAATTTAAAGTTGTACCTTTTTTATATCTGTGTGTGTGTGTGTGTGTGTGTGTGTGTGTGTGTGTGTGTGTGTGTGTCTTTCGGCTTTTCCCGGTTAGGGGTCGCCACAGCTCTCCAGAACATCAGTCCATTAATGATGGGCAGTAGATTTTTGTGCGCTGGTTTGCCAAGCCTAACACACATCCTTCAATGAAGGAATGCCCATTCACACATGTCGCCACACAGAAGACGCTCTAACTGAGAATTGAACGGGCAACGTCTAACTGAGGCGACAACGCTACTGCAGCACCACCACCGCAGTTTTATATATGTATATATATATATATATATATATATATATATATATATATATATATATACACACACACACACACACAGCAGAACTAAAATGAAGGTTATCAAGATCAGGTACCCAAAAGCATATGAAAATAAACATCCAAAGTAAAGTATGACAACTGCCATAGCTAAAACAAGGAGGCTTTATTAATAAAATTGATAAGCACTTTCAGGTTAACATAACCCTTCTTCCAATCAAGTGTCAAACAAACAAACACATTTAAATAATGTAACAACCTATACAATTTCCATCAATAAAGTGCCAAAAATGTTTGGCAAATCCAAATTAACATGTTGATTAGACGTATGAATAAACCAGTCATCACGTAATATGCTCCGTTTCCTTAAACCAATGGCTATACATCATGATTCACCAGTAGGGATAAATAAAATAAAAGCAAATAAACCAATGGTGATGCTGTTTTCCTAACTTGTCATTATATTATATCCATGAATATAATGACCTGTATATCACATTTTATTTATTTTACATTTTTTTACCGGGATAGTCCGACTGGACACATATCCATTTACAGTGGAGGCCCAGGGAGAAATGCTCCACAATTAGATTAACATCAACATGGCAATACAAACAATAATATAATGGGATAATGTAATAATAATATAACGGTGGTAAGTAGAGACGTAAAAAGTCTCATACAATCCAGTCTAAACAATACATCAGCAGTAAGTGAGTAAATTTACAAAGATAGAGAGTCTCATACATCAAGCTTTAACACTGGATTAGTGAGATAGGATAAAATAATAAAAAAATTATAAGATTAGACACGACATATTATACAGTTGCAAGTTGACAGTAAGATACTCACTGTAACATATATACAGTAGCGCTAGCAGGAAAGAAGGTGTAAAGTGTGCTGAGATTGTGAGATTCATGTTATACACAGGCATAACCATGTATTCATAAAATGTGATTTGAGAGCATTTTTGAAATGTGTGTTAATGGGGTCAGAGAAGGGAGGAGGTTATTCCAGGATCTCGCTATGGCATAAGAAAAAAAGGGCTTTCCCTGAGTTGTTAGCTTTAGAGATGCAAAGGAGGAATTTCTCAGTAGATCGGTGAGGGCAGTTAGTTCTGTATGGAGAAAGTAACTGGCTAAGTGCTGTTTTTTTTTCAGGATGTCCAGCAATATTAAAGGCAATGACTAGCTGGTTGTAATTGAGTAGCTGGGGAAGTTCTAACCATCATAGTTCCCTTAGAGCTTGACAGTGATGGTTCTGAAGGTGGAGTTGTTAGCAATCTTGGCAATTTTATTGTAACATGGTTCAAGTCTGGTGAGATCAAGTTTTCTGACTTGGGTAAGAATTGGTGCGGCATGTATTTAGAGTGGAGAGTAGATGGGTTTGGGCTAGAGTGATCTGTGCCTGTTCTGAGAGGAATTGTTTATGCCTATATAGGGTTCCCATTTTTTTTGTGGACCTTTTTTATGGTTTGTGAGATATGGACATTGAAGAGTAGGTTATTGTCAATTTCTACACCAAGGAGTTTGGTATGGACACATGGCAATATGCTGGTACCATTTTTGGAAGAGCTTGAAAAGGATAGGAGGGTAGATTTAGATTTGTTGGGGGTGAAAAGTAGCAGTTTTGTCTTACTGGGGTTTAGGATTAGTTGGATATGAGAAATCCAACTTTTTACAGAACTGAAGGATTTTTGTGTGAGTTGTAGAGTGGAAAGTGATGGAGCAGAGCAGATAAGATTTAACTCGTCAGCATTTTGTATAAAGGAGGCATGCTGGGTGGAGGTGTGTAGATTGTTGGTAAATATGGAGAAGAGTAGAGGGCCTAAAATTGAGCCTTGTGGTATGCCTATTGTATTTGGGAGTAAAGGAGATTGTATGCCTTGCCATTAAATTGATTGCTGCCTATGTGACAGAGCTTTACAGCTTTTAAACCTTTTTTAACCTTTAATAGCTTTTAAAGCTTTTAAACCAGGCAATAAGTCTTTTACATTAATAAAGCAGGAAATTTTAGACAAAAGCACCTTGTTATCATTTAAATTTGTTGTATCATTTTTTGAAAACAAAATGCTGAATTTTATTAGATTTTAAAGAACTATAAAAACAATATGTTAAGCATTGATGTCAGGAATCAATCATAACCATGAGCTTGAATTGGTAACCAATCATACAAATTTAGGATTATAAACCAATAATTGGCAGATACTGATGGTGTCATCCAGTGAAAGTATTACATCTTTTCACCAATGATTAAATGGGTCTAGATTACATACACAAACGCTTTAATGTCTGAATCTCTGAAGGTCAACCTTCAGAAATCGAACAGTTAAAAGTTCGTATATGTAACAAAATAAAAAAAAAAGTAAAAGTAAAGGGTTCTAGCAGGGTGGCAAGCCACCCTGCACCCCCCGCTACTTAAATATGCCAACTCTGAGATCGCACTTCAGTGCACTACAGTGCGTAAACGGGAAATGTCCCATTCCCTACACTGTAACGCGATCTTGGAGTTGGTATATTTAAGTAGCGGGGGTGTGGGGCATGCAGGGGGGGGCTTGCCCCCTGCTTACACCCTTTAATTATTTTTTTTTACTTTTTTTTTTTTTTTTTTTTTAAGTTTTAAAGATATTCAAACATTTAAATGTTCAAGCTCTAAAGGTCGACCTTTAGAGATTCGAACATTTAAGCGTTCGTGGATCTAATATAGACGCTGATTAAATGTGTTGGTGTCTAATAGCCAATCAAAATTGTGCCAATTTACTACTAAATAATGTGGTGTTAGATCTTGTGTAGGCTCATGTTCTATAATAAAAAATGTGTTAATCATGTTAAAAAAATATAAATATAAACCTATATAAAAAAAAACCTGCAACAAAAAAATCTTTAATTCAGTGGCCAACAATTACATGTGTAATTGCCATGCACACACCTCTCTAACTGCCCGTCTTTGTCACTGGAGCACTGGGTGCTAAACTGCTAATCATGTATTTTGAATCGTATAATGTGCTAATCACCACCTTCTTTCATCACAAGTAACAGAATTTGACTTTTGCAGAACTTTGTCTTCATGTTGGGATTCGGCAACATGTTTGCCTTTAGACCACACTGTATATCTAATTCAACTTCAGCATGTACTTCAGTTTTCGCTTATTCAGCAAACTCTGACTCATGAACTTTGTTTTCAGTTTAATGTAAGCTTTTTTAATTGGTTCCACCCACATAAGATTGGATCAGCTTCTGTTATCTTAACAAATGGAAACTGTTCATTTTGTAACATACTCTAACCATACCCTGGCCAGTACTGATAAAATCTGTCCACTAATTATTTTTAACTATTATGGCATCCAGCAGTTTTTTTAGAAACATTGAAGCATTTCTCAGATGTAACTGATAATACTGCTTCTGTATATGTATCAGTCTCAGTTTCATGTTATTATAGACATACATTTATGTATTTATTTATTTATACATTTAAGTAGACAGATAGGCTGGTCGAGATGACCTTTTAAAATTTTGACTTGGGCCAAAGGCATATATTATAGGTGTATCACTGAGTATTTTACAGTAAATATAAATTATGCCTTTTGCAATAGTATAGCATTTTCAGTTTAGTGGCAAGGACTGTTTTGTACATGGATGTAGACAAGGTAAATGCATGTCGGTAGTGTGGTACTTAAACCAAAACCAAGCAGAAACTTTGCAGTGTGGAGGGTGTGAAGTTCACTCCTTGAAATATGTTATGCACCTTGGTCACTAATAAAATCTGAACTTTAAAATACATACTACAAAATAATGAAATAGGTAGTCCACAGTTTAGTTAAAAATGGAATATCCTTTACTGAAGTACAGTAGTCTCAGTTTACAGTATGGTCTTAAGGGGAAGGGGGACTTGATTAAAGCAAAGAGTTTAATGCTTTTATTGCTCTTAACACAGCCACCCTCTGTAACCACTCCCTTGCTGCAAATAATGTGATTATATATATGAATTAATGAATGTCTTTAATGCTTTTCATTATACAGACACCAAAACCACAAATCAAATGAGGAACCAGGAAAAAAAAAACAGAACTTCTTGTTGTTGTTTGTCTTTCGGCTTTTTCCCGGTAAGGGATCAAAAAAACCCAGAACAATAACCAAAAATATTCCCAGGTGAAATGGACTGCTCAGGAGGCACAAACCAAAAATTCCTAAACAGCTTTCAGTGACCAGACCTCTAGGGTGTCCAGACCATTTGCTGATGAAGGAACGTGTGCCTGCTGTAACAAAGGAAGAAGCCTCCCAAGGCAGCAACACAGTCCCCTTCTCTAGTCTGCAGGTTACCTAATCTGGCAAGCAAACAAAAATAATTGTCTTTCAGCTTCACCCTTTAGGGTCACCACAGTGGATCACCAGTCCGCAGATTGATTGGCAGTGAAGTTTTTACGGTGTCTGGTTGCCAGTCCAGTGCTCAACCTTCACAGAAGGAACACACACACACACACACACACACACACACACACACACACACACTCTGCATGTCTTTAAAACTCACTCAATCACAGGGAGGACATACAGACAACACACAGAAGGCTCTCCAGCTGAGAATTGAACTGGAGAACCTCTTGCTGTAGGGCAACAATGCTAACTGTTGCACCACAAAAGTTCTCAATTTTTTTTTCAGGTGTATACACAACAGCATAATAAGCATAGCTTTCCCTGCTAACACAAGCAAATCTTATTTTTAATTTTCTACAAAGCAAAGACTCCATCATTTGCTGATAAGAACTCTCCTTCTCAAGTTCACAACACTCTAATTTTAAATTTAGTTTGAGTCACACCCAGCTAGTTTAGATTCCAACTCCAGATTTTTAACACTTTCAGGAACACATCCAAGATTCTGTCTGAGATTGCATAAGCTATAAAATGTTGGGGCTGAAGTTCATGCTGTCAGCTGCATGGACTCGTATACCAGAGAATATACATGTTTTGTTTATTAGATTGTCCAAATGTGTATGACCTATTTTCACTGGGTGTCCAGTGAGAAAATCTCTGTGTATACTTGCACAGCTAAGAAGGACATATACATATATGCATTTAAATCATTTTAGTTGACGGTGAAATTTAAGGTGAAAGATGTTAGTTGTAGACTAATTAGTCATAAAATTTAACATGGAAGTTATTAAAACTTTTATAAATATATATATATATATATATATATATATATATATATATATATATATATATATATAGATAGATATACACACAAACATTTTTTTGTCAAAAGGAAATTATGTTTACTTTGGTTAGTAAACTTCTTTGAGAAAGTCCCTAAACATACCTGGCCAAGGCGTTTGACGCTTCTCTTATGTTGGAATTGTATACAAGTATAAAAGCCTTCATATAGACCCTTATATTTTCAGATGGGTAGCAAACTGACTGACAGATAAAACCACATATTTAAAGTAGCAGGTATCACCTCAATAAACAAAAAAGAAGAGCATGGCCAAGATGGCTAACTGAGAACAGCAACTGATGAAAGCTCTGTGACTGAAAACTTTTCTCTGGCAGAAAATATAATAAAAATAAAATAAAATTTGGAAATACTTGTTAGTTAATTTTATTCGCTAACAGAGAAAAGATTTATAGCTTCAAGTTCTTCAAAAGCTGCAATTTTCCTGTCAGAATTTCAGCTGCATGGTTAAGAAAGAAGAGACTTCAGCATGAGCCACTCAAGAAATGGTATTCAGAATTCTTGTGTTAAAAAAGGCATCTAGTATGCAGGATATATTACTTAAAGTTGACAAAATGGATGCCAAAACAGAAAGTTTCAAAAAGAGAACAGAAAGAAGATGGAACATTTAGAATTTCTTATGAAACAGTAAAGTACACAAATCAGCAGTCTGTAAGAATAGAAGAAGCTTTAAATGACCATGGAGGTAGAATAACTGAAGGTGAGTCTCAGACTGAATTTCTTTTAAAATAAAATGACTGAGTGACAGATAGAGTTAATGGCATATTTATTTTTATTTATTTATTTGCTTTTGTTGACTGGGAAAGTCTGCTGGGCTGAAATGAGCCCATTTTCAGTGGAGACCTGGGGAGAAAAGCTCCATAACAGAATATAAGATAATAGAAATATATTAAAAAAGAGTATCTAAAATATAGCGAAGTCACAAAAATGTGTATCAAACAGGAGAATAACTTGGAACATTGTACAATTCAATGGCTGTTAGTTAAGGAGTGAACTCTGATTCATGGCAGGGTATCAATATATAAAAAGTTTACAGATAAGCCATACACATATACAATAATATATTACATTTTAAACAGATGGACTAGTCAGAGTACCTTATGTAGTATGCATAAACAAGAGTAGGTAACTACAGTAATTTTCATATGCCAATTGAGGCAAAATTTGATATACAAAATTTAATATAGCTGGATTTCCAAGGGTGACATATTAAGTTGGAAGAAAGAGATGAGTGTTAGAAAACAGACTGAAATTAAACATTAGAATTTATGCTATAACTGAAAAGTATGAGGGAGACAGTATAATAAATTTCTTAATCACCTGGCTACATAAAACATTAGATCTACCTGAAACCTTATGGGCACATAGATCCCTTAGAGCACCATCAAAGAAGGAAAACTCACCACCACATTCAGTTGCAGTTAAGTTCATGTCTAGTTTAGAAAATGACCAAATATTAAAAACAGCATGGTCAGGCCCACCTATTAAAATAGGTGAACATGTAGTCAGATTTGACAATGATTATTCCAGTAAAGTGACAAGTAAAAGAAAATCCTGCTTACCACTGATCAAGGAACTTAAAAAGAACAATATTAATGCCACTTTGTGCTTCCTGCAAAGACAAAATTATTTCTTTCTGCAGTAACTAAAATATTTGACATACTGGAGGATGTGTCCACTTTTGTCAACAAAATTAAAATCCTTAATAGTACTGAAGAAATGGATTGAAACAGTATATCCCTCAAGAGACAGAGTGCTCTGAATTCCCAGAAAACTGCTTCTAAGATTAAAAAGTTTAAAAACAAGTGACTTTTATTTTCTAATAACCGCAAACACTGAAAGAATGACTCTGAAATAGCGTAGCAAAATTTTATTTAACGCTTTCGTCGAAAAGACTTCTTCAGAATAATAAAAATATAAGACTTGCCACATTTAAATGCATACATTCCACCCCACTACAATTAACAAATCAGCCAATAATTCAGTTAGCAAATGCATCTGCTTAAAACACTAAGCAATAGAAAATAAAAAAATGTAAAAATATAAAAAACATAATAATGATAAAACCTTTGATTTCCTTATACAGCCAACTTCCTTTCTTATAAAAAAACATTTAATGTTAATGCTATCATTAAGTCCAGGTGGACTGTCAGCTCCCAACCTCAATTGCCACGATGTTTCTTTTCTTTCTACTTTGTTTTTAATGTTGCCCTCCTCAAATCTTTGCAAATGTGTTCTAATACAAAAAAATACATTTTTATAAACTGTACACACAGAGGCATGTCTGTATAAAGCATTGTTAGTATTCTTAATCTTAATAGCGTAATAATGTTCTTTAATACATTTGCTCAACTGCCTGGTGGTCATACCTATATAAAATGCTGTGCACCCAGAGAATATATATATTTTTTATTTTCTATTGCTTATTGTTTTAAGCAGATGCATTTAATTGAATAATTTAATTATTGGCTGATTTGTTAATTGTAGTGGGGTGGAATTTATGCATTTAAATGTGGTAAGTCTTATACTTGTATTATTCTAAAGAAGTCTTTTTGACGAAAGCGTTGAATAAAATTTAAAATTTTGCTGTGCTATTTCAGAGTTGTTCCTCTGGTTCTTCCAGTGTTTGTGGTTATTAGTCAAGTTTACACTGAGTGCCGTTTTGTTTTTTTGTTATGGCATGTGTCCCAGAGGAAGACCTTATAGATTTAACTCTACAGTCAGTAATGGACAGTCAGCAACCTTTGTTTCTGAACTTGGCAACATTCAGAAGTCTTTAGCTGCTTTGGCTAAGAAAATTTGTCTCAATGAGTTTAAGGACACTACTTCTGATTATGCCTCCAATTCCTCATTGATGTGTGTCCACAGGGGGTACACCAGCTAGCACCAATAGAGGGGTGAGTGGATCTAACCGAGAAACTTCGTAAAAAGATGTGGCAACTGCTTTGAAACATATACCTGAACCTTTTTTACCACTGTCTTTCCCCACAGAGAACAGCGATTTGGAGAACAATGATTTGCCTGACCAGTTTTTTTGAACTGGAGAAGGGGCTTAAAAATATAAAGCATTAATTGTGGAGAACAAGTACTTTGACTGTTGCATTTCTTCTAAAATAGTTCCTAAGGGGCTCAGGTTTTTCAAAACCTCTAATGGAGTGCATCAAGATGATCCTTTTTTCACTTAGACTGATTTTTTTCAACAATGCTGGACTAGATTTTTTTGAAATTGCTGGTAAAATGGAACAACAAGATTATAGAACAGTTAAAAGTTGATTTGGAGACCTTAGTAACATCACAGACAAACTGAGTAATCAAGGCAAGGACAGCTTTAAGGATTATGAAAAAGTGTTGGGAAGTAGTTGATCACTATGAACAATTGATTACAGAAAGAAAACTTAAGAAAATTGATTGGGATGTCAAAGCCTATAACAGTGGCCAGGCTTTCATTTATAATAATTCCAGCAAACTGTTTTCCTATAAATGTAGTAAAATATTGGCAGTGGATGGTTTTGGTAGTTCTTATAGTTCTGCTGTAAGAAAAGGCAATTTTCCTTTAAATTCCAGTAATAAGCTATACGTCACTTCATGAGGGCGGAGCTTCAGGAATGGTGACTGCATTAAGAAAACCTGCGGTGATTGAGCCAGGCCAAGCCTCTAGTAGTACTGAATCAAAAAAGGAACAAGGTTCATCCAGCACTGCCATACCAAAACAAAGTCGAGGCAGGAGCCGGATTTGAAAACAATAACTCGCCTAGACTTCGACGTGAGTTCTTTTGTTAAAATATACAACTTGTCTAACATTCAACTAACTGATGCACAAAAACATTTAATCCTACTTTACATAATACACTAAAGGTTTATGAAATGTTTTTTTCTAATGAGATTTGTTTATTATTGGATAATAAGCCTGTTTATTCTCATTTTAATTTATCCAAAGAAGATAGGAAAGCACTTGTTGAGTTAAAATGTACACCAGAATTAAGGTTTGTGAAGGCCAACAAGGGGGTTGCCTTGGTAGTAATGCAATCCGTGGGTTATATCAGTGCTATGGAAGCTCTTTTGAACAATCCAGATGAATATCGTGAAGTAAGTTCGGACATTATAGAACAAAGTTACAAATATATTAAGTATGTTTTGTATGATTTTCACATGAATGGTGATTTGTCTTCCAAACTTTATGTAATTTTTTTCACTGTTGATAACCCTAGAGTTGGTGTACTTTTCGGAATACCGAAATTACACAAAAGTGTTACTAACCCCCCCCCCCCTTCGGTCTATAGTTTCTTCTTCTGGCAGTATAACTGAGAGCATATTTAGATAGACTACTGAATCCATTGGTACAACGCTTAGGATCTTATGTGAAAGATTCTTGGTCTTTTTTAGAGTTTATTAGGAAATTTAGTCTAAGTGACAGCAGCAATTTTGTTGAAAATTATAACAACTTTTTTTTGCTTACAGTTGATGTATCTTTGTGTACATCTATACCCTTACATTTGGGTCTAAAGTTTTTTTCCAACTTTTTGAAAAAATATACCACCTGGTTTAGTTCTTCTGTGTCCACCAGTATCTCCCTGTTGGAACTTTTGCTTGAAAATCATTTTTTTTGTATTTAACAGCAAATATTATCAACAATTAAGGGGAGTTGCGATGGGTGCTTCAGTGGCCCCTGCTTTTGCATGTTTGGTCATGGCCTTGTGGGAAATGGAATGTATGGTAAATATGATTTTAGGTGGGGATATCTTGTTTTATTGCCGTTTTATCGACAATTTGTTTTTTATTATAAAAAACACTATAGGAAAAAGCTCATAGATTTTTAAGAACAACTCAATGCTAGTAGCGAGTTTTTGAAGTTCACTTTGAGTGACTGTGGACATCAGGTCAACTACTTAGATGTTTTTTTAAGATGGGATTCATTTAAGTGTTTTTCTAGCAGTATTTACAGGAAGGACACATATGCCAATAATTATTTACATTATTCCAGCAATCACCCCAACTTTATGAAACGTAACTTTCCTAAGGGGCGGTATATTAGAGCCTCTCGTCTTATTAGTAATGATGATGATTTTTTTTAAAGAAATAGAATTCATCAGTGAATTATTTATGGCTAGGGGTTATTCTGAAACATTACTACAAAGTTTAGTTTCAGAAGTCCTAAGACGGCGGTCCACGGATTTTCCACCCATTTTAACCCACGGATTGCTTTTAAAAAAGACATCTAGTAATCTTGGTGACACAGCTAATTTCCCTAGATGTGTCATGGATATGTCAGTAGATAGTAGGAAGGTTAGAAATATTATTATTTGAAATTGGAAAATTATCATTGGCAATAGTGATCTGTCAGGAGTGTTAGGGGCCGGCCCTAACTTTATATATAAAAAATCTGATTGTTTAAAGAATTTGTTAGAATATGGAGATACAGTCATTCATTCTCCATTGTCGGATAGACCTAAAGGCACCTATAAGTGTTTTTGTTGTTCTGCTGTAGGTATATCCATGAAGGGCCTCATGTATCTTTGGCACACTTAGATCGTACCATTTCAGCACCAGGCAGGTTTGCCTGCAATACTTCCCATGTTCTATATATTGCTTTGTGCTCTGGATGCATAGCATTTTATATAGGTATGACTACCAGGCAGTTGAGCAAATGTATTAAAGAACATTGTTATGCTATTAAGATTAAGGATACTAACAATGCTTTATACAGACATGCCTCTGTGTGTACAGTTTATAGATTTTTTTTTGTATAAGAACACATTTGCAAAGATTTGAGTGGGGGATCATTAAACACAAAGTAGAAAGAAAAGAAACATTGTGGCAATTGAGGTTGGGAACTGACAGTCCACCTCATTTCAGAAATTTTATTTTCCAAAACAATGGATTTACCCTTTAAGTAGAAGGTTTGTAGTGGACTTTAAGCTTCAAAACATATGCAAGTACATATTTATATTTTCAAGCTAAAGCATTTTTATGGTAAGGAATGTAAATGGCTAGTTTTACTGTTTACTGTATTTACAGTGAAAGACTTAATATAGTTCATGTACTTAAACTTATAAATATATTTATAAATGTTAAATACTTCTTATAAGAGAATGTGATTAAATTATAAGCAATAGAATTGGTAACTTTAAGATTATATAAGTTAAGAATTGTATTTTTTTAACTTTGCTTAGTATGGCATTGCTGGGTTAACTTAATGTCAGATTTAAGTAGTATGAGAATTAGAAGTGTTGAAGTGGGAGTGGTTTTGCTTTCTTTGTTTCTGTGTAACACATTCCTTTCACGTGTTGTTTATGATGCAAGTAGCACTTAAAAAAAAGTTGAGAACAAAAGAATGTTCCAGTTGTGTGAGAACACTGGATTCTTGTTTGCCTTGCTTCCCACCTTGAGCAGTTCTGATGAAAATATAGGTCAAAGTTTATCAGTGATGTCTGTGAAAGCAGAAAGGAAGTTTCTTTTCATTCTTGTGTTTTTTCAGTATATATGTGAGCAATCTACTCAAAATAACATCTTTTTCCCCTTTTCTTACAAGTGAAGAATTGATAAAAGAAAATCTGTAGCAATGTTTTATATTGAACTGTTGCTGACATATAATCTGCTCATATTTTGCTGAATGTTACTTGCTTATGCTGTTGTGTTGTGTCTTTCGGCTTTTTCCCGGTTAGGGGTCGCCACAGCGGAACTCCGGTCCGCTAATGATTGGCAGTTGATTTTTACGTGCCGAGTTGCCGGCTCTGACACACAACCTTCAACGAAGGTATGCCCATTCACGCATGTCTCCACACAGAAGGCACTCTAGCTGAGAGTCGAACGGGGCAACGTCTTGCTGTGAGGCGACAATGCTACCGCAGCACCACCATGCTGTACTGTTATTAATTCCAACTGTTCATATTAATTGAAAGAAGTAAAGTTAGATTTTTTTTTACTGGTTAGAATAGTTTAAAAGAATTAAGAAAAACTTACAGAAGAAATTTGCAGCTGTTGTGTGCTGTGCGTTATCATTTCCACATGTAATCAAATTCTAATGTCAGGATGTGAAGCTTAGATCAGAACAGCAGTTCCAATGGCTAAAAACACATATTCAGATTAAACAAGCAGGAATAATTTTATATGTAGTCAAGATTACTTGCAATACTCACATTAATAATAAGAATAAAATCTTATCAATAATATGCATATACACAATATCTGCTATGTAGGATTAATAGAGTATTATCAGTAAGTTAAGAAATTATATATATATATATATATATATATATATATATATATATATTTATTTTATTTATTTTACATTTGTTAACCGGGCTAGTCTAACTGGATATATTTCCATTTTCAGTAGAGGCCCGGGGAGAAAAGCTCCACATAGAGACAAACACAGTTACATCATATAACACAGTTAATTATTAAAGGAGAAGGAGGTGGGAATATGCAATTATGCAGGAAGACATCACAGGAATTAATATTAACGTAACCTAGTAGGATTCATCATTCACTCAAAAAAAAAAATTAAACTTATTTCACATATTTTATGGGAAGAATATATAAGGAGAGTATAAAAGAAAGAGAAATAAACAGAAAAAAAGAGAGAGTAGATTGGTGAAAAATAAACTTTCAGTAAAAAGAAAAGCACTTAAAAGAGGAGAGGGAAAATTAGAGAGCTAGCATTTATAAAGTGAAGATAGTAAAGCTAGTAGAAGAAAAGAAGGAAGAGGGAGAGGGAGCGGGAGGAGTAGAGGGGATTATATAGAGATCTAGTCAGGGTTACAACAGGGACATAACCATTGATTTTTAAGGTAAGTTCTGAGTTTTTGTTTGAACAGAATAGGAGTTGGAATAGAAGTAAGTTCAGTAGGAAGTTGATTCCAGTGTTTACCAAGGGCGTTAGAGAAAAGGTATATATATATATATATATATATATATACTGTAACCTATAATAGAGAACTGATGATTGATTAGCTATTTGGTGGGAGATTTTTGAAATATTTCATTTATATATATATATATATATATATATATATATATATATATATATATAATAAGGTAGAATATTAGTGGGAAAATAAGACAGAAAATAAATATATTTAAATAACAAGATTACTTATAAGTAAGATATGTATTAAATATACTTGAAATTGTCCGAAATGTGAATGTACAAGACCTCATATAGTCATATAAAAATAGCTGAAAATAAATCCTGAAGGCTGAAATTTGAAGCTTGCTCATATGAACCTTGAAGCTTTTTGCATATTGTTTGCTATTAGATTCAATAATACTACTTGAAATAACTCATTTCATAAGTCAGAGCTGAAACTTGAGTGGTATATTGCTGAATCAGTGCATCCATTTTGATAGAAAATAAAATAGATTGTTCTGTATGTATGAACCCAGGATGGGAGAATGGCATATGAGTTAAGCACATTGTAACTTTTGAATACAATGTAGACTGCAATTTTTTGACTCCATAATAATAGCAAGACATTATTTTTGACTTCAGTAATGTATGTATTTTTAAGAATTAGTTTAATAAGCTAAAGGAATTTTAAATATTTTGATCATCATGCGATGAGCGTTACACAATTTTGAGATATAGATACTTGTACTTTTAATTCAGAGCTTTTGTTAGATCTATAAACTATGTGTATATCTTTTAGGATGATGACTATATATGTGCATTGACTGTTTTTGTATAATAGTTTAATGTGATAAGATTACCTGTCACCTGTAAGTTTACATATATCTTTGTCTTCAGGTCCCACTTTGTTCTACTTATTTATTTAAATATTTAGTTATTACACTGTTGAATGAGGAAATAATTTAGGAATATTTGATGGATAATTTGTACTAATATTACATAAAGAGGTATACACTACACTATTTGTTGGATTATTTAATATTTGTGATTAATAGAGGAGGGTTGTTAAACTTTTATGTAGCGATGGGGAATATTTTTAAATGGCAAAATATATAACTAAATTAATAGTCTCATTATTTTTAATGTCTGTATAACATTATAGCAATTATTTGTAAGTCATGGTAGCTTTTGGCTAGTTTTTGATGAATTTTAGGCATTCATAGGTAGACAGTGTAGTAGTTTGTCTATTCGATAGGAAAACTAGGAACTATGGTATCCATGGTAGGTTGCATTTGATTAGTAATATTAATATACAGTTATAGTTGTAGACTTGTTTCTATTTATAAACAACCACAGACAAAAGACCAGCAACCACGAAAACTGGATGTCCAGAATTTAAAAACACAAAGTCACTTTATTAAAATAACAAACAACTTGCAAAGTCTCTAGCACGTCGGCTAACAAGCCCATTTTCCCATAAAGCCCTTAAATAGTCACATCAATTAATTCATTAATCAATTAAAAAGTAAATTACATGAAACAATTCAAATTATATTCCATATTGAGACCCTTGGAGGCTAGAGTGTTAAATTTCAGAATAAAACAATTTCTTTTTTATATCACTTCTATCTATCCCAACATTATTAATCTGTTCCAACACAGTAGCTTTTAAAACTGATGGATTTCCATTATGATATTTTTGAAAATGAAGAGGTATGGGACTTTCCATCCTTTTTTAATGTCCCTAATATGTTCTTTTAGCCTTACAGTAAAAGTTCTTTTATTTTCTCCAACATAGAATTTTCACATGGGCACTTTAAACAATATATAACACCCTCGCTCCTCACGTTCATACCCAAAAGTACCTTTTACCTAAAATTCTTTCCCATTAATTTTTGTAAAACTATTCATTATAAATTGACAACATGAACATTTCCCACAGGGAAATGATCCTTTCAACTTAAGTTCATATGTTCTGTTTACTATTTGGCATGCTAAATCTACTGCGCACCACAACTTTTTTTATATTTCCGTCTCATATAAGAGACTTGGGGTAGATATCTCCCTGTAAATTCTAAACTGCTACATTTTTCCAAAACATCCCAACAATACCTAACTAAACTATTTAGTTTTTCCAAAAATAGGGTATATTTTGTAAGAAATAATATAGGCTCACACCCCTCTCTTTTATTATCCATTCTATCTGATCTAGCTCCCACATATTGCTTACCACTCTGACCTTCATATAACCTCCTAATACCATCCCTTACTATGTCTTCTTTATACATCCTATTAAAAACATCTGAATATCCTTCTCCAAGTCATAATTATCATTGCCTTCATCACTACACAATCTTTTTATCCTTGAAAATTCCTCATATGGTATAGATTTTAATGTATGAGGGGGGGGGGGTGACAACTTTCACCATGTAAAATATAATCATGTTCTTCAAACGTTCTATAAATCATGTTTTTATGGTACCATTAACCACCCCCCAATGACGCATCCAAAAAATTCACATTAACATCCACCTAATGTCCATCAAAACTAGTACCATATTTATTTCTTTGTAAGCCTTGTATGCATTTGCCCACCTCATTCCAGCCTCCTATACAAATAAAAATCAAATCATCTATAAATCTAAAACAATAGGCAATAATAATTGCTTAGTTTCAGTTAATTTCTTATTAATTGATGTTTTAATGATTTCATTATTTTATTGTATAATTGTGTGTTCTAACAACGAATGGATATAATTTGAATATGGTACCTTTAAATTTTTTAATGGTTCTAAATGGCTATATATTGGTTAATTAACCAAGGTATAAAAGTGTGCTGGTGATGTTATTTGATTGATTCTGATGAAGTCCCAGTGTATGGGGATGAAAGCGCTCAATTGTTTTTTTATTTTTAGAATAAACTTGAGTTTTTATATAAAACTGTCAAGCGAATTTTGTTCAGCTGACAGCAGTGCATCTTTTTGGTTTTGGGTGGTGATTCTTGATCGCTGTGTTCACACTTCATGGTGAACTTAGTGGTTATAAATCTAAAATATCTAATGACAAATTTGTTAAAAAAAATCACTTATAAATATTCAAATAAACCTATAAATACATGTGCATACATGGGGGCAAACACTGTGTCTTGAAGCTGCCTATGCAATTGACCATTAAATTCAAACATATTATTATTCAAACAAAAGAAAAATAATTCTAAAAAAATAGTTGGTTTTGGAGTATCCCCCAGAAAATTTAACAGGGCTTCCATTCCATGTATGTTTGATACTTGTGTATAAGCTTACTACATCCACAACTATAAAATACATATTTTCAGACCATCTTATGTCCTTAAATTTTTCTTTAAAATCAAAAACATCCTTAATATAAGATGGTAATGCAGTAACTTTTTTCAGTAAGTATTTATGTAAAAAAAACTGATAGATTGTGAGTAAAATACTCGAAAGCTGATAGAATTGGATGACTTGGTGGGTTTTTAAAACTTTTGTGAATTTTTGGCAGACAAAAGAAACAGGCCATGGTAGAATGTTTACAACTGAATCTAAATTGTATATCTTCCAAAGAAAGCTAATTCAACCTCAGGCCCTTATTTAATAGCACTTGGTAATCATCCAATGCCTTATTGCAAGTTTTCACTCCCAATTTTTTCATACGTTCCATTATAATCCAAATGTCCATAACACATTCTTAAATATTGTCTGAAATGTAGTGGCACTAACTTTCCTCCTTTATACGCTGGTTTAAAAAACACTTCCTTTCTCTGACTCAAGCATTGCAGTATCTAACCGCAGCTTTATTTTTAATAAAAAATTTTCCACATTATAATTTAATAAGAGGGAAAATTGCTGTATAATATTTTTAAAAGGAGGTATGAACTCACTTTTATAAGTTATATCATCTGTATCAAACTTACAATAGGCATTGGATTCCAATTCTGAATTACACGAATAAAAGCTATCATTACTGCATTTGTATGAGAGATTGGACACTAAAAAGGGAGAAAAGGACCTGTACCGATTGGCTAGACAGAGGGACAGAGCTGGGAAAGATGTGCAGCAGGTAAGGGTGATAAAGTACAGTGAGGGAAACGGACTCACAAGTGAGGAGAATGTGTTGAGTAGATGGAAAGAGTAATTTGAAGGGCTGATGAATGAAGAGAATGAGAGTGAGAAGGATGGATGATGTGGGGATAGTGAATCAGGAAGTGAAGCAGATTAGCAAGGAGGAAGTAAGGACAGCTATGAAGAGGATGAAGAATGGAAAGGTTGTTGGCCCAGATGACATACCAGTGGAAGCATGGAGGTGCTTAGGAGAAATGGCAGTGGAATTTTTAACCAGATTGTTTAATGAAATTTTGGAAAGTCAGAGGATGCCTGAGGAGTGGAGAAAAAGTGTTTTGGTACCTATCTTTAAGAATAAGGGCAATGTGCAGAGCTGTAGTAACTACAAAGGGATAAAACTGATCAGTCACAGCATGAAGTTATGGGAAAGAGTAGTGGAAGCTAGGTTAAGAAGGGAGGTGATGATTAGCGATCAGCAGTATGGTTTCATGCCAGGAAAGAGCACTACAGATGCAATATTTGCTCGGAGAGTGTTGTTGGAGAAGTACAGAGAAGGTCAGGAGGAGTTGCATTGTGTCTTTGTGGAATTAGAAAAAGCATATGACAGGCTGCCTAGAGAGGAGTTGTGGCATTGTATGAGGAAGTCGGGAGTGGCAGAGAAGTATGTAAGAGTTGTACAGGATATGTACAAGGGTAGTGTGACATTGGTGAGGACTGTGGTGGGAGTGACAGATACGTTTAAGGTGGAGGTGGGATTACATCAAGGATCAGCTCTGAGCCCTTTCTTATTTGCAGTGGTGATGGACAGGTTGACAGATGAGATTAGACAGGAGGCCCCGTGGACTATGATGTTTGCAGATGACATTGTGATATGTACTGAGAGTAGTATCCAGGTTGAGGAGACCCTGGAGAGGTGGAGATATGCTTTAGAAAGGAGAGGAATGAAGGTCAGCAGGACTAAAACAGAAAATATGTGTGTAAATGAGAGGGAGGGTAGAGGAATGGCGAGGGTTCAGGGAGTAGAGTTGGTAAAGGTGGACGAGTTTAAGTAGTTGGGATCAACAGTTCAGAGTAATGATGAGTGGGGAAGAGAGGTGAAGAAGAGAGTATAGGCAGGGTGGAATGGGTGGAGAAGAGTGTTAGGAGTGATTTGTGACAGACGGGTACCAATAAGAGTGAAAGGGAAGGTCTACAAGAGGGTAGTGAGACCAGCTATGTTATATGGGTTGGAGATGGTAGCATTGACAAAAAGGCAGGAGTCAGAGCTGGATGTGTCAGAGTTAAAGATGTTAAGATTTGCACTGGGTGTGACTAGGATGTACAGGATTAGGAATCAGTATATTAGAGGGTCAGCTCACGTTGGACAGTTTGGAGACAAAGCAAGAGAGGTGAGATTGCGTTGGTTTGGACATGTGCTGAGGAGGGATGCTGGGTATATTGGGAAAGGATGCTAAGGATGGAGCTGCCAGGTAAGAGGAAAAGAGGAAGGCCTAAGATAAGGTTTATGGATGTGGTGAGAGAGGACATGCAGGCGATTGGTGTGAAAGAGCATGATGCAGAGGACAGGAAGAAATGGAAACAGATGATCCGCTGTGGCGACCCCTAACAGGAACAGATGAAAGAAGATGATGATTACTGTATTCTAAATCACTTTCAACACAATCTGACATTTCAATATTTTTTTTCAGCCCCCTTAAAATAGTCTCTCAAGTGCAATTTTCTAATGAGTTTGAAATTTTAAATTTTTATTCATATAACTTTGATAAAACCATAGGAATAAATTTCAAACCATTACATAAAACAGACATTTCATCAGCTGAAAAATCAAAACAAAATAAATTAACTAAATAATCATTCTCACAACACATTCTTTGTCCATTTACTTCAATACCATTTACCTCTTGAACATACGGGAGCTATATACTGGCTCCCTATGAGAGTCCTGTCCACTTTCATAACCACTTTTAAATATTTGTCTGCCATCACTCGACAAGTCCCCTTTCTCTTGAAAAGTCTTATTTAAATATTCCTTATTGTCCGCTGCTGATAAACTAGGGAAATCTTCATTACCTCACTCTCATAATCAGTAGAAGACACCAAACTCTCTGCCAATACAAGGAAAGTTCTCTGTTGTCTTCCTGTTTCCAGATTTCCTTCAAATTTAACTTGATTATGTTTTCAATTTTGATTATTTGTTAACAGGAACACTTGATTGCATTCGTAATCATGTACATCTCTAACCAGTTTTACTTTTTTCCTGTCAATCAATTCCTTTTCAAAAGTTAATAACCTCTCATTGACCCCTATAAAGAACTGCTCCAAAAATTCCTTATTGGATATCTGCACAGTGTCTACTCTCCTCTTTTAATTTACATTTCTTAATGGTGTCCCTCTCAGAATATAGACCCACTCTGTGCTGCGTCTTTGCGCTGCAATTATCCAGCGTGCATTAATTTTTTGTCTTCTTCCTCGTTTAGATTAAACAAAGTTGAGGGACTTTTGACTGCCCGCAAACCCCTTGGTGTTATGTTCAATTCCAAATACCTCTGCAAACTTTGTAAATTTAAAAATACAGAAGTTTCTTTAAAGATTAATTTTCCATCTGTTGTAACAATGCCTGTGTGAAGGCTGCCAGCCAGCCAGCTAGAATTTTGTAAATAATTCTGTGTCACTTGTGAGTAGTAATATGATTTATATGCTTGCCTTAGAAAGGTAAGAATATTATATGTTCTGTACTGAGCTTCAAGGTTGTAACCACAGTGCACCCTCTGGAAAAGAGCAGAAATGTGTATAAACTGCATGCCTATGCAAATGTATGTGTTGATTGTAAAGGCTGGAATATACAGAGTTAACTTACAAACTAAGAAAATAAGTAAAGAGTTTTATGGTGTGTATAAAGTTAGTTTATCTCAGCTAAGAGACAGATGAAATTTTTTCTGTTGTCTGGAAACAGAAATAATTACAGGTTTCCAAGGTAAAAGTTTTACGACTTCCAGTTTCAGGCAAGTTTCTAAGAGAGAAGTGTCAGCTTCTAAGAGATAAGTATTTTTCATAGAAAACTGTTAAATTCTGTTGGTTCCTGTTAGCATAGGAATGAAGGCAAAGGTGACAAGAATGATGTAATCTGCGATGACCCAGCAGTAATGAGCATTATTATTTTAAGAACTATCTCAAAGAGAAAGTCTGGGCATTTTGCATCTTGTTCTGGACATGTAAACATTTCCAGCACTTCTCATCTATATTTGCCTTGCTCTGTAAGTAAGTTATTTAGGTACAGTTATTTCTCTTAGAGATAGATAAGGATACAGTAAGATTAGTCTAGATGTTTTCTGTATTTATGTGAGACTGTCCTGCAGTGTTGTTTTAAAGTATTTCCTGTGATTCTGAACTCTATTGTCACTGTATTGAGTTAATGAGTATTGTCTTGTGCTTTTATTATTAAATATATTTAAACCCTTTAATTGTGGCTGGTTTTGTTTAGCGATGTTAAAGCTCTGAGCATACTTGCATATGTATTTGGTGATAGTGTACAGGCCACTCTATAATAGCCTTAAAAGTTCTGGTCACACTATTTGGATAACAGTAACACTGCACAGTAGAATTGGTCACCCTTTGGGAATGGCCTTAAGTAGCTGATAAATAGTGGTTGGTGGCAGTGATTACTACCTTTTAATCTAGGCAAAAGGGGACATAGCTAGTGAACTTGTGCCAGCCTTCCCTAGGAGTGTGTCTGTGTTTGCAAATAAATCAACTCTCAAAGGGTGTGTGTGTGTGTGTGAGAGCTACTTGGGCAGGGACATGAAGCACTGGTGGGACAGAGAGGGCGCTGGAGGTTTTGGCTTGACTACTCAGCTGAGATCTTCACCCTATAGCTGTGCCAGTGGGGAGTCTTACTGGGGATCTGGAGAGAGGGAAAAATCAGCCTCAGACTGACTGATCCCTGTGTGTTTGTAAGGGAAGTTGTACTTTACTGTGTGTGTACTTGTCATCCTCCCAATGTGCATGTCTCTCACTGGTGTTAGTGGTGAGGTTTGAGGCTCCATGATTACTGGGCCAGTGCACAGGCATCACAGCCTGCATCTCTGGTGTAACGTTAGTGTCTAAGGTCTTACCAATGCCGGAGAAGAAGTTAGTCTGAGGTTTCCTTCTTTCCTCTTCCCATTTGCTCAAAATCACAGGTATATTATCGTTGTGATTACTCTGATCATATTCCATATTATCCAGCTGTGCCAATGGAGCTGCTTCTTCCCCAGTTCGGACCAAAAACCTTCTATGGTCCTTTGTGTAGAATCCACTGGGGTCTCTCTAAGAATTTGAGATAATGAAGTAAAATAATCACTCACCATCCCATGATAAACAACCATGAACAGAAAAGACTATATCCAACAACCACGAAAAACTGGATGGCTAGAATTTTGAAACACAGTCACTTTATTAAAATAAAACCAACTTGCAAAGTTTCTAGCACCTCAGCTAATAAGCCTTTACCAAGTACATTCCCATTTTCCCATAAAGTCCTTAAGTAGTCATATCAATTATGTCATTAATCAATTAAAAAATAAATTACAAGAAACATTTTAAATTACACTCCATATTGAGATCCTTGGGGAATAGAGTGTTAAATTTCAGAATAAAAATAGATTCCTTTCTTAGCCATTTATTTTTTATATCACTTACATCTATCCTAACATTATTAATTTGCTCCAGCACAGTAGCTTTTAAACCTGATAGATTTCCATTATGATATTTTTGAAAATGAAGAGCTATGGGACTTTCCATCCTACCTTTTTTTAATGTCCTTAATATGTTCTTTTTAGTGTTACAGAACAAGTTCTTTTACTTTCTCCAACATAGAATTTTTCACATGGGCATTGTTTTTGTTTTTATTTACGAGTTTTAGTAGTTTATTTTCTAGGAAGAAAGACTTAAAAATGTGTAATGTTAAGATAGTGTTGGCTGAATGCATTATAGTTTTGTATATACAGTGGATATAAAAAGTGTACACACCCTTGTTAAAATGCCAGATTTTTGTGATATAAAAAAATGAGACCACAATAAATCATTTAAAAGCTTTTCCCATTTTTAGTGCGACCTATAACCTGTACAATTCAATTGAAAAACAAATCTATTAGGGGAAAAATATAAAAAAATGTACAATAAGCTGGTTGCATAAGTGTGCACATCCTTAAACTAATACTTTGTTGAAGCACCTTTTTTATTTAATTACAGCATTCAGTCTTCTTGGGTACACACCTGCCATCAATTGAAGAGACTCTAACTGCAAATAAAGTTCAGCTGTCCTAGTAAGATTTTCCTGACATTTACTCAGTTGCCTGATACAGCAAAAGCCTTGGTTCGCAGAGAGCTTACAAAGCATCAAAGGGATCTCATTGTTGAAAGGTATCAGTCAGGAGAAGGGTACAAAAATATTTCCACAGCATTGGATATACCATGGAATACAGTGAAGACAGTCATCAAAAAGTGGAGAAAATATGGGACAACAGTGATGTTGCAAAGAACTGGAAGTCCCTCCAAAATTGATGAAAAGACAAGACAAAAACTGGTCAGGGAAGCTGCCAAGAGACACAGAGCAACACTGAAGGAGCTGCAGTAATTTCTGGCAAGTACTGGTTGTGTACTATATATGTGACAACAGTCTCCCATATTCTCCATATGTCTGGACTATGGGGCAATGTTGCAAGATGGAAGCCTTTTCTTACACAGAAAAACATCCAGGCCTGGCTAAAATTCGCAAAACAGTACATGAAGTCTTCCAAAAGCACGTGGGAAAATGTGTTATGGTTTGATGAGACCTAAGTAGTATTATGCTTTGGGGTTGCTTTTCTTCAGCTGGAACTGGGGCTTTAGTCAAGGGTGAGGGAATTATGAACACTTCCAAATACCAGTCACTTTTGGCCCAAAACCTTCAGGCGTCTGCTAGAAAGCTGAAGATGAAGCGGAATTTCACCTTTCAACATGACAATGACCCCAAGCATACATACAAATCAACAAAATAATGGCTTCACCAGAAGAAAATTAAAGTTTTGGAATGGCCCAGACAGATCCCAGACCTAAATCCAATAGAAAATCTGTAGGGTGACCTGAAGCGGGCTGTCCACAAGAGATGCCCTCATAATCTGACAGATTTGGAGCACTCTTGCAAGAAAGAGTGGGCAGATATTGCCAAGTCAAGATGTGCCATGCTGATAGACTCCTACACAAGAAGGATGAATATTGTAATTAAATCAAAAGGTGCTTCAACAAAGTATTAGTTTGAGTGTGCACACTTATGCAACCAGCTTATTGTATATTTTTATTTTTTATATTTATTTCCCTAACAGATTTGTTTTTCAATTGAATTGTACAGGTTATAGGTCACATTAAAGGTGGGAAAAGTTTTTAAATTATTTATTGTGGTTTAATTTTTTATATCACAAAAAACTGGCATTTTAATAGGGGTGTGTACACTTTTTATATCCACTCTAATTTAATATGGTTGATAAATGTGTCACATTATCTTTTAAAATAATTTTTTTTTAAGTACATGTTAGGGATAGTTTTTATGTATTATCTGTTAATATAAATGTTTTAAATAATGCCAGCAAAAGTAAATCATTAATGAGATGTCTAAAATTAAATAGTGGAGACATTATATTCTTGCAAGAGACTCACTTGATAGATATATACAATGTGTAGTGAGGAAATTGAAAAGTTGCTAGAGGTAGAAATTTAATAATCTGAAACTTTAGTGTTAAATCAGTTACTAGATAGTAGTTTTTAAGATAAATATAAATAGAATTGGGAATGAAAAGAACTAAAATATTTAGGTATTAATGTTTAAATAGCTTAGGTTAAGAAATTATCTGTTTCTTTTAAGTTTTGGCGAAAATCTACTGTAATGCCTAAGGTTATGGAATCCATTAATTATCCTAAAGGAATGTATACATTTGTAATAATTAAATATAATGGCAAACTCTAATACCTACTGTATCCCTGGAATAGGTGCAAGAGGGGCTAAAGATCACTTAAACTTGCTACAAAGTCATTGGAAGGGTAGTTCAATTTTAGCAGGGGATTTTAACTGAATATCTAGTACAGAAGATACAAGTGAACAGACAAAAGCTAAAATTCTGGCATCAGCTAATGCACTAAACAGATGGATTAGTAATAGTTTAGTTGATTTGATAATAAAAGTAGAAGATACGTTACTGTTCTTTACTCATTATCCTTATGTGCATGAGACAAACTTGAATTGTTAGGATTTGTGCCTCTGCAGATTTACTTAATAAAGTGAATTATGTTAAATGTATTCCTTGTCTTTCATCTTATCAAAATACACTAAGTGTTAGTATATTAATGGATGTAAGGACTTTTCATATTATGTATAGAATCCCAGTGTATATGATGACATTAAAAGAATTTAAGAGTTATCTTAAGAAACAAATTAAGATTTTTCGAATGGTAATGGTAAGGATAGTAAAGTCATACTGTGGGACTCCTTAAAAATGCATATTAACAATAGAATGGGAAGATGGGCATAATAAAATGAAAGAGTAGCATAAAAAGTTGTTAGAAATAGAAGGTGAGGTTTGAACAACAAAGAATGTAGATAATACTGAAGTCATTAAAAAATAAATGAAAAAATATCAGTTTTAGCACGTAAATGTTAATTGCATAACTGTGCAATTTTATTTTTTCTAAAGCTATGACTGAAAAAAATTGACATAAATTAGCTAATAGAAGTAAGATGTTAAGCAAAAAGACACAAATCAGTATCTGAAGTCCTCACATTAATAACCTTACTTCAGACAGAGGAAATGTTAATTATTTCTAAATAATTCCATTATGATTTTATTTAATAAAGATAAAAATAATATTTCTGATGATTGTAAAACTGACAAGTATTTAAAGAATGTTACTAATAAACTTAATGGCTAACAAATATCTCTGTTGAATAAACTTATTACCCTAACAGATGTTAAAGAAGCTTAATAAAGGGGGGATGTGGTAAAGCTCCAGGATTAGATGGTTTAACTATAAAATTATATAGTCTGCTTCTGTTAAATATTTTAGAATTACTGAGTGACATTTTCAGGATAATTCAGAGTGACAAAATAACTTCGTCATACTCCCTATATAATATATTTATATTTATACACTTTAATCTTTCCAGTCTTTATTAATTTTTTTTGTTAAAATGATTCAAAATTCGGTATAGGTTCATAGGTGTGTACTAGGCTAATGGCCCTGGAGACTTTACAAGCCTAGCCCATAGAAGTGCCCTGGCACCGTGCCGCCTGAGGTTAGTTCCGAGTGCCTTTATCAAGTAGAGCCACTGGAGTGATCCCCTGGTGAACTTTCTATTACCCATCCACTCATCAAGATTTCTCTTGAAGAGGGACAGTGAGGTGCTCTACTTGACATGTTTGGGAAGTCTGTTCCAGAATATGAGCAGTCGCAGGGTGAGGAACCTGTCCCTCCAGCATGTTCTGTTGATTGTGGTAATGAGGGTTGAGGTCTCTGGAGCGTGTGGTATGGAGGGATTCAGATTTTTTTAGATGTAGCATTTCTAACAGAGCTGGGTCAGACATGGTTTTGTAAGTCAGGCAAAGATCACGTCTAAGTAGGCGATATGAGACAGAGAATAGCTGGAGTCTTTTGAGTCTGTCCAGGTAGGACATGTGTTTAATGCCTAGGATCCTCTTCGTGAGGTACTTCTGTGGCCTCTCCAGCTGTTGCAGGTGTCTAGTGAGGTACATGCCAAATGAGGCATTATACTCAATGATTGGTCTAATGAGGGAAGAGTAGAGAGAGACAATGACCTCTTTTTTCCTGGATGCAAAATCCTTGGTAATGAGATGCAACACACAAGGAATTTCTGACCACAGTGGCATGTGGTGGTCGAAGGAGAGGTTGCTGTCAACCTGCGTCCCCAGATCTCTTATAATGCCTTCAGTATTCAGTGGGCTCCCATTGATGTGATAATTAGTGTCAACTGAGTTTTTACCAAAGGGGATTACAACACATTTTTTGGCATTAAGCTTAATGCCATGGTTTTGACACCGGTCATTGGTCTCAGTGAGGCCTTTCTGTAGGATGTCTGCATCACTTAGGGAGTTAATAATGGCTCCCAGCATGCAGTCATCTGTTAACTTGGACAGACAGACTCCCTTTGTGTTTTGGCCTGGACGTCTGAGAAGTAGATGCAGAACAGGAGAGGACACAGGACTGATCCCTGTGGTACTCCACTCATGACTGGTTGACAGTCTGACTTGGAGTCTACTACTTTCACACTGTGTTCTATCTGTGAGCCAGTTTGCAACCCTGTATCCTTTTTAAAGTCCAAAAACAATGTTTTGTTATTTCTTCTTCACTACTATCAGCACATTTTCTTTCCTTCATTACCTTTTATATCATATTCCCTTTCAAAGGTAACCCGTGTAATAACATTTTTCACAAAATATTTAACTTCCATAATTTCATTGCCTTTTTATATTAATTTTCTTCCACCCTGTCCTTTTTTCTTTTTCCTGTTTTTTTCTTCATATACATTTTTATATTTTATGTTACAATATTTCTTACCTGTCATTTCTTTTTGTCTTTTTCACCTTTCTTATTTCTCAAAATAAATAATTAACTAAAAAGAAATAAAGTGTGTGTATATATATATATATATATATATATATATATATATATATATATATATATAGACACACACACATATATATATATATATATATATATATATATATGTATCTACACACACACACACACACACACACACACACACACACACACACACACACACATGGGATAAGCTGATTCTTCCAGTAGAACAGGATGGATTGGGATTGCCCAATCTGAAGGGGTATTTCAGAGCAACACAGTTAAGGCACCTATGCATAGCACAACTAGACAACTATAATTCAAAGTGGAAAGGAGAAGCTCAAGAAACAAGGAGAGACTGGAATTTTGGATGCAGACCTTTAAGGACAATAACAATAATCATATAGAATATTATATTCATAAAGTAGCAGAATGTATTCTAAGAACTAAGTCAACATGAGAATGGAGAAAGGAGATTCTAATGATCAGACTGACTCAGTTAAGTTAGGGATACAGAATATAGGCAAGAGGGGGCTGGAATTTATTGAAGAAAACTGGCAAAGAAACCAAGGCACTGGGAACAAATAACTAGAGAGGGGAAGTTAATAGAATGGGAAGATGCCAAATATTTATTTGGACTACAGGTTAGAGATTGCCTTCCCTATCAAGGATTGATATCAGAGGATAGGCAAAGGGAAAGAAATGGGGGTGTTGTAAATGAAAGTCCAACACTGAGAGTTTTTAGTAGACTCTAAAACAGAAGCTACCATTGAAAAAGGAATAAGTAGTAGAGCATAGAAGCTATTGCACAAAACGTGTAAGAACCAATCAGAGGAGGTTAGAAAGGATTGGGAAGAGAGACTGGATAAGCAATTCGCAAAGAAACAATGGGGGTTATATGTATGTTTTCCAAATGTGCAACAAAATCTAGAAGGTTTAGGATTTCTGCTTGGGAATATTTACATAGATACTTTTGTACCACAAGTAGACTTGAAACAATTTTTTTTCATGTAAACAGCAAATGTTTGAGGTGTGACAGGAAAGAAAGAGATAATTGGAAACATATTTTCTGGGAGTACAATGAGTTTGCAGAGGTTAAGGATTCCCTGCAGACTTCTCCATCAGGGATGCTGAGTGGGCAGATTGGTGTAACGAGGGAAATGATTTTTCTGTGGTATGATACAGAATCAGAATTGCCTAAACATAGTAAGTCCATACTGAGTCGAATTATGGTGGCTGCCAAGAAAGCAATTACTAGAAAATGGAACTCAAAATCTAAACCAAGTAGAAGTAGTGACTATAGTAACAGATATAAAACAACTGGAATAGTGATCTTTAGAAAAGGGCCAGAGCAAATTACATATGAAAAAATGGGAAT